>NC_142610.1:18026155-18326155 GCF_041222555.1 Hakea prostrata | reverse complement strand
AATATCTCTACAAGATTATTATTCGTCGAAGAATGTGAAGTTAAGTGATAAGTTTTATCATTTATACTTTGATATTCAAGACAAGAGTTCAGCAGGAGACAGGGAAATGGAAAGGCCAACATGAAAAAGAAGTGTCTATTCATTAGCAAGGAGGTCAATCTTTACAAAAAAAAAAAAAAAAAAAAAATAACTCCCTAAGCCTCTTCTTCATTGTTGCCCGAGGGACCCTGGTCGGGAGGACTTTTCTCAGGATCTTGAGAAGAGTCTTCCTCAAGAATGACATTGTCAGAGTCCTCTTTAGCAGCAGCTTGAGACTCGGCTTGTGACTTCTCCTCTGGAAGCGCCGGCTCGTCAGCCAGGTATGCCTTATATTGAGGGTCAGCTGGAAAATGATCATTTTCTTCCCGAGCCCAGTCTGGGAGATCCATGCCTAATTTCCCGAAGACCTCTTTATGGCACACCTCACGAAAGGGAGCAGTATCGAAGGAAGGAATTGATGCGAGAATTCGCTCCCAAACGTCATTCTGCCCCAAACGATAAGCTTGAATGTTGTAGGCACCTAGCAGCTCGGAGAAAGGTACGTTGTTCAGGTATTTCCGAACACACTCCTTCCGAAGCTCTGGCTTGATATGCTCGGGCTTGCTAGGGACCGCCCACTTCAGATATTCTTCGTTCTCCATACATTTAATTTCAAGCCTGTCACCGAACAACGTGGCAGCTTCTTTTTGCTTCCCGGCCTGCGCCGCAGAGCAAAGACGAGCCTTCGAAGCAACAAGGGCATCCTTGAGGGAGATCACTTCTTCCTCATGCTTTCTCTCGCAGCTCCTCGGCAGCTGCAGTCAGTCCGGTCTATCTCGGAATTGGCCTTGGCCAAATTCTCTTCACAGTTTGCAACAAGGAGCTGTTGCGGCCAACCCGGCTCAATGCTTCCATGTGTTGATAGAAGCTCAACACAAAGATTCCCGGGAAGGCGAAAAATATCGAAGAAGTCATAATAAATTATGAAAAAGTAAGTAAGCAAGAAGACCGGTACCTTGTGGATTGACTAACAAGGGCAACGTCATCCAGGTTTTCAAATTCCCGGCGATCGAAGGAACAAGACCGAGGGAGCTCCACTCTGCAGCTTTCTCGTGGTCCCGAGTCACCCCGTCGGTCAACTTCGGGGTCCACCGGGGGTGAAGACCTCCACACAATCCGTTGAAGTTTTGGATTTTTTATGGGAGGAAGCATCAATTGTATCATGCCTCCTTTTGGTTCGGGCGGAGGAGGAGACATTAGACCTCTCCACCATTGGCTTCTTCCCTTTACCCGAAGCATCGCCCATGGGCCCGATATTCCCGATACCCCTATAAGAGGGGTCGGGAGAGGGAACGGAAGCTTCTTGATCTACGGTCAAGGCTCTGGGTGATCGTTGCTCGGCTGTCGCAACGGCCCTAGCGGCCTTCACTCGCAGGTTCTCAGGGTTCATTCTTGGAGGCACCGCAAAGAAGAGCAAGAGTCGAATTAAAGACATATCACTTCAAGAAAATTAAAGGATGATGGTTAGAAGCTCACAATGAGCCAAGCCCCAAGATCGAAGAATGGAGTTATACTCCACCTCAAGTCCATGTATCTCTTGATACCATGGAATGGATTTGATCTTCCTGACAGCCGCCTCGTCTTCTTTGGATAAGGGAAGGCCTCGGTTATTCTCGAAAGAAGAAGTACACCGCCTCCAGGCGGTTGGGAAGTTAAGATCCGATGGAGGCGCTCGACAGAAAAAGTATCGTTCGCGCCATCTTTTGTGGTTAGAAGGGCAAGTTCTTTTGGCAAGGATGCTGCCCCTCCAATCAAGTTCAGCCTTATTGCGTTTGGACAGAAAAACCCATCCGGGAGGATGGGAGATAGAAAGAACATGAAAATGTACAAAGAGAGAAAGAGATGGCGTAATGCCATGTTCAAAACACAAACCCAAGAAGCCGACGATGAGACGCCAGCTATTGGGAAGGAGCATTCCGGGACAAATGTCCCAATGATTCAGAACCTCGGAGAACAAAGAATTAAAAAAGGGAAAGCGAACCCCGCTTTCCAGTGCATCTATGTACAGAGAAAATTCACCCGAAAGGGTTGAATTAACCCTCTCATCAGGATGGGGAGCCCTAACCTGATAAAAGGAAGGAAAATCAAAATCTTGGATGGCTGAAAGAAGGGTTTCCTCCTTGTAAATGGAGGGAACAGAGCCAGGTCCACCATCGGACCTGGAAGTTTGAGGCTGCCTAGAAGACTCGGCAATCTTGGAAGATCCAGACTCGAGGAGGACAGAAGGAGTTTCGGTTTTTCTCTCTAAACCTTTTTGAGAAACTTCAGCAAACTCACGCCAGAGGACAGTTAGGGTTTTGTTATCACCATCCGACTGTTCGGAAGGAGGAGAAGCAAAAGTTTCATTACCACTACTATTACCAACACTGGGTACCAGAGAAGCCCTATTATCCGCCATTACTTGTTTCAAGAAAACTACAAAAAGAAAAAGACCAAGAAAACTTACCGATTCAGTGAGGCAAAAGCTTGAGAGCAAGAAGGCGCGAAGCAGACAACAAAGGTTCAAATTCCGGACAGGAAGAATGAAACCTACGAAGACAACGAACCGCTTTTAAAACACCCACACGAGTGTTCGGGAATATGAACGATCGAGATTGAAAGACGTTTTGAAAGTTTGAACTCACGAATCCGAAACAAGCGTTCGGAAACCGTCGTTTGGATTACGTGAGACACGACAGATCGACTACAAGGAGACACGTGGCCTTACCCTCACAACGCTCGAGGAAAAGTGACAACCGCATTAAATGTGATATGACATTTAATGGAGCACGCAGAGACTATCATCTGACGAAGAACCCAGTTAAAAACCAAGCCCTCGGGATCGACCGAACGCTTGGTCTGGGGGGCTCGTGATATGGAGAAATTATGATTAGACCGGGTTCATACCTGGTTCGACCCTCGACCCCGGTTGAGACAGAGGGAACCGACTCGCTCCCGAGCGAACCGGATCCAAAAGATGGCTTGCTGAGGAAGAAAACTTATTCAGCTACAAGCACGCCCTAATCCTACTTATGGATTAGGTTAATTATCCTAATGATGGCATACTCGAAATGACGGCTGCGGCTAATCATTATCGAAGGGATAATCATCACATAACCTAAAGGTTATCTCAGGAGTCCTCTACTAGTCCAAACTAGTAGAAGTCTATTGCTCAACGGATCTAACTATTAAGATCCAACGACTACCCGAAGAAGGCTCAAGTGCATCCAACGAAGGAGATTCGAAGGTACACTTTATATAAACCTCACTACCATACGAGGTGAGGGGATCGAAAACACACAATCTGAGACTCAGACTCAGATTCAGATACATACTGATAGACATAAACTATCAGCGGCTTACGATCTAGATCACCTTTCCCAGTTCTTTATTCCTTAGCTCTGTGCTTCTAGCAGAGCCGTTTGTGATTAAGTTCATCAACTGACTTAGCCTTCGGAGGTGGATTCCCGACCCCCGCGGTCGGGCCACATCTGACGCTTTCGTTTTGCAGGTCATCACGAGGAGATCTAAGGGCTGAGCAGATTTTGGACGCATCAAGTACACACTTAGCAAATCCTAGCAGAGAGCAGGTCCAGCACCCTCTATTAAGATGAAAGCTAGAATAACAACAAAGAATGATTCGCTGGACAGCACCCAAGGAAGGTTGGCAATAAATGTTGACAGTTCTTCCTTTTTGAATGTTGCTTCTAAGACTCAAGCTGGTTATGGCGGCATCGCGAGAGATCATTTGGGCCGGATGTTATTTTATTTTTATGAAGGTTGTGGGGAACAATCGGCAGCTGTGGCAGAAGCATTGGCAGTAAGGTCAGCCCTAACCCGGGCACAAGATTTGGGGCTCTCCAATATTATTGTCGATGGAGACAACTGGGATGTCATGGATCTTCTTTTACATCCTCAAAGAGAACCATGCTGGAAACTTAAGTCCTTTATACACAATAGCCGAATTTTAGCACATGGGTTTGATTCAATCCAGTTTATTCACTCTTCGGAAGGGCAATGGTGCTGCAGATTGACTTGCAAAGGAAGGTGCAAAGTCCCAACAGAAATTTTGGACCGATTCCTATCCTCCTTTTTTTTAACTTGGTGTTTATTATTTGATGCTTTAGGTTGTAAACAAACTCGTGGTTTTAATCTTTAATAAACTACTCTTTTACCCAAAAAAAAAAGAAGCCAGAATACATCTAAGAGACAGAAGAGCATTCGCATTATCTTACAGGGTTTGAATCACCACTGAAACACATCTAAGAACAGATGCTATCAGGTTTAGAATACCACCATTTATTGGGAACAGATTCACGGTGAACTCTCAAGTGAAGACTATCAAAGAGAGGCCGCCTAATCAACAGCAGCATCATTTGTAGCATGCAGCTGACATGTGATCCAGTGAACTTCAATTCTTCCATAATCACAGGCTTCCCCCTGATCCAGATGATGCTTGCTTTCTACATGGCCAGAACCCTTGAATCACTTGATTCATGATTCTTCATGGTTTTGGTTGTTTTAGTTTTTCAACCATGCTTTATATTGAACCCACAAATATTTTTGCTTGCAATTTACTTTTAAAATTTCTGCTCTTTTAATTGACGGGAGAAGGATATTCCCTTTTTAAAGTTGAGCAAGCCAATGAAGTGTTTGTATATTCAAAGGGTAAAACGTCAAACAAAAAAGCCAGTAATTTTCATGGTATTTCCAAGCTTCCCCTGGGAGTCCTGGAAACTCCTCCATCTATGGCTGTGTCATATTCCATCACCTTGGATAGCAGCATTGCTGCAGTTGTCTCTTTGAACAGGCCAGACAGACATTTATACATTCTTCGTCCTTCTCATTTACTGGTTTTTCAGTTTTCGTACTGGTTTCAGGTTAGTAAGTCCAATTTTCTTTGAGGACTCTCTGGAATCTCTTTGAAATTTGAAAATTCAGTATTGAATCCACTAGAATATTGGACTGATTATAACCAATTTCAATCTAAACTGGTCGTTGTAGACTCAATTCATTGGAGTCCTAAGGTGATGATGGCTTCGTTCTTACATTAGGTCAAAGACACTAAAGCCCGGCAAAGCCAAAAATTATCAAGTAGGGGAGGAAGTCGACTCACGTTGGAAGGATCTTCTATGCGTAACTTTGGCGTTTAGAAAAGACTACTTGTATGGGTATTTTGGTCTTTTGGGTAGTTTGAAGATAAGGGTTATTTTGGTCTTAATTAGTTTTAAGTACAAGGGTATTATATTAATTTAACAATGGCATAGGTAGAATTGACATCTCATACCACTTAACTAAGCAAGTTGAAGATAGGAAGCATTTGATGTGAACACAGAGACCCCCTTAGCCAAAACCCTAAGTGGAGCCCCCTAGATGGCTCCAAGAAGCCCCAATAAACTGGCCGAACTCCCTAGTAGGGGTAATTAGGGCATTTCCAGCCCTCTTTACTTGCCTGAATTAATTCCAGCTTCAGTCTTAAAGTCTTATTTGAGTTTTATTCCGTAAATTGAGTTTGTTTTGAGTTAGTTATTGAGTCCTTGGTTATCTTAAATTTTAACACATGTGCTTTTAAAGTTTTAATTAAACAAGAATTTGACATGTGTTTACTTAAAGTCTAATTTTCATCACGTGTCTTTAGATCTTTAAATTCTAAGTCAAGAGTCCAGATTAGGTGGCAGAATCCTAGTTTGTTAAGGAATCCCACTTAGTTTTAAAGTCTTTTAGTAGGCTATAAATAAGCCTACCGTTTCCTTGTAACTTTTCAAGTTTGATCGAATAAAATTAAGAACCTTTGCGGAATACTGGGTCATGGTTCTCTTTGGGAGGGCCATGGCGGATTTTGAAGTCTTTCAACTACAATCAGCAGCTAATTTCCATTCACAGCAACCATTAGTCCTCTATGGAAGCTCCTGACAAGTAAGTAAACCACCAGCCCCAATCTCCCCTTCTTCCCTACCCATGCAAACCTTCCCTAGCCCTGCCCCTTCATCTTCAGCCCCTCCCCTGCGTCTCCTGTGTTCTGCGCAACCCAGCAGGCCTTTCCCCTTGCTGCTACATCTCAACAGCAGCTTCCCCACCCCTACAACTCTCCTATTCCTCTCCCCTAATCCCTACAACACCTTCCACCCTCTCCCCCACCTTCCCCCTAGCCTACGTTCCCCATTCTACCCCCCCCCGGGGAATAAAAGCCTCTTCTTACCAGCGACAACAAAAGTACCCTTCCCCTTTTAAACCCCTAATCCCCACCCGCTTTGCCTCCCCTTTCTTCCCACTTGGATCGCAAATCACTCCTATTCCCATCCCTACTCTCAATTTCATCTAAACCCTAAAACCTGAACTCTTCAGAATTTCTGCACTTCGTCTTCTTCTTCTAAATTTCTGCAACTTATTTTTCAAACTTCTGAAACCTAAATCCACTGCAATTCAGACTCTCCCCTAAGGTCTGAACAGCCAAGGCAGCACAGCCCCTCTCCCACCCTAGTCGAACCCCCCCCCCTTCCCAAAAAAAAGAAACCTAGTTTTTAAATCTTGTTAAAAATTTTCAGATCTGAGTTAAGCACTACAGCAGGGTTTTGGAGTTTATAACACCCTAGAATAACCTTTCTCTTTGCTGGAATTTCTGGGCAGCCCTTAGTTTTAGGAAAATTCCACTACTACCCCTAACCCTAAAACTGGGTTTACATCTGCATTTTGTCAACTATGCCGGGTAAGAGGAGGTGTAACTGTCATTATCCAAATAACAGGGGGTCTAAGTGTCATTTTGGAGGTAAATGTCATTTACCCTAAATAATATGTAGCATAGAAGATTCTGTTTAGGGAAGGGCGGGCCTGGCGCAATGGTGGAGTCTCTCCACTGTGCGCTGGAGGTCGCGGGTTCGAATCAGCCTCTCTGCAAAAAAGCAAGGGTAAGGCTGCCTAGAAAGTCCCTTCCCCAGACCCCACAATGTGGGAGCTTCGGCACTGGGTACGCCCTTCATAGAAGATTCTGTTTAGGCATAGTCTAATTGGGTTAGATTAAGTAACAATCATTTCCTTGATGAACCCACGACTAAGGAGGATACAATCTTCTTGAACATGGAATTTACTGACCAGTAAACCAGCGAAAACTTGTGTCTGTAACACGATAGTTATAAATTTTCCATATAAAGATTGTGTCACCTGAGATAGAGTAAGCTTTTGGACAATATTATCGTTTCCAACTCTCATTTTGCGGGTTGACAAAGCTATGGTTAGTGCATCAACAGTACATCCAATCAATTGAGCAACAATGTTGAGACCTGAAAAGTAAAATTCCAATAAGTGTTACAAGGGACATGAAAACAACTATTCATTGATAATGCATGTCTGAAATAGTTTAAGAAAAAAAGCAGAGAGCAAGAAGATCGGTGTGCACATTTCTTAACAAACTTTAAAGAGTGATTAATTAAAAATCCTAGCCAATTTCAGTATTTGCCAAATCAACAAAGGAGCGGCTAACTATTTTGGAATATGCATAACAATTACAGTTTAACTCCCTACAAAGAGATATATGTGATTAATATAACAATTTTCATGATTTCAATCATTTCATGAGAAATACAAAACAGCACTTGAGATGGCAACTGATAAACTACAAGCATAGGTCATAGGTTGACTGCTGTGTCATGTTGACAAGATCACCACCATGTAGAACAAGTCCAGAAACGAATATATATTGCTCGAGTATATTTTTATGTTGCTTCCACATGGAGCTGGGGATTGTATCATTCATAAGGCTTAAATTGTAATGCTCCGTTGATTATGCAGAATTCCAAGTTCATTTACTAGTTTTAGGCTTTTAGCAAACTGAATTTTCATTTAGCAATTATAAATTTCTTTCTTGTTACAAAGTTGCAGTTAATAAATTTCGAGCACCTGACTGGCATCTGTAGGTAGTTAAAAATAACGCAGTTGTTTTGATTATACAAATTTTCATAAGTTTCTGTATATAAGACAAGAAGGTCCTTCTTATGTTTTCAGAAGTTTGTTTCCATTTTTGTGAGTCAACAAGTATTTTTAGGACTCTATTTGCAAAGCTCTACTCTTCTTTTGAAGCATATTATAGCTCTACAGCTTTACTGGAATTAATGAATAAGATTTGAGTGTCAGTTTCTGAGATGTCTTCATGCCTCATGAGTGGCCAGCAGGTGGCCAAAGTTTCTTCTTGTTTTTGTTTTTAGCATATATGCTTCTCCTTTTCTTCACTTACCAAGTTACCTTCATTGTTCTAGCTAGACCAGCAGGTGGCCAAACCCTTAATCTTCTTTTTAGAAATCCTAGTTTACCTTCTATTACTCCTTTTCTTATTACCTAATTTGTCCAACCAGAAAATCTCTATCTCTATGCCCTTTTGCTTTATAAATGATTTCAGCACATATAAGGATTACAATTATCTACAATACAATTTCAACATGCTTATTTTAGCTTCAAAATAATTTTACCTTCATCCACCACAGGTTCAACATGGTTTTCATTATCGATCACATTAAAAGAGATGTTACCCAACCACAAAACAGCTGCAAGCATTGCAAAAACATTCTGCTGATTTTCTTTGCTTATATGGACAATATCCATAGCTTCCTGAAATAAGGAAGAAAGGCATTAAGCACAACACAAAGAGGTAAGAGATAAAATTGCTTTTGCAAGTTCAATCCAATCAGAGTACATCATTATTTTTTTTAAGTACCATAACAGTGTGAAACCGTTCAGCATCATCAACCCCAGGAATAGAAAAGCAACTGCTCTGGCTCAAATATTTGTACTCATTTACACTCCTTAGATTTAACTTCTCTGTGATTCAACGTCAAAAATGGGCAACAAGAATTAATGTGAATAGAGTAACTCATAAAGCAAAAGAAATCATACTGTACCAAAAAGGATTTCAAAATTTTCAAATATCCACATCATGTTACTGAAAATTAATTTCAACAGTGACACAAGGGAAGGCAGACTGCAATAAGTGTTTGGACCAGTGAACAGGGGAGGGGAATTAAAGGTTATTATAGTCTATGAGAACAAAATGAAAGGGTAATTTTAAGATTCTTAGTTATTTCTGTGTTCATTATAAAAGAGATGGAAAATTCTGTCACAGATGCATCACAAATCCAACTCATTAAAGCATTGGAGATTCTGAGTAAGTAGCCCTATGCTGACATATTTTAACTTCCAAGAATGAGCAAATTGGCTGAAGCAAGAGGTCAGGACAGCAGGACAGGGTGTAGCATGTTTTCAATTGTGTAATCACCTCTACTGAACTTGAGAGACATTTCAGGACGAAATGATGAGTTCAAGTATTCACAATAAAAATAACAACTAAATATTCAACAAAATGTCTCCTAATGCAGAATGCTCGATACAATTATATGAGAAAACAGTAGAAGACAACATGACATTGACTACCTTTAAGTGCTGGTGGAGCTCCAGAACAGAGCTGATAAAATATATGATATGATCGTTCACCCACTGCACATTGGACCACCCTCGACTGCTCATATGACAGATAATACAATTTAGCAACTGGCTCTTAAAAATTAGATAGTTCAATGAGAATTCATTAAAGTGGAAAGCAAATACCTTTTCAAGTAGAACTGCAAAGAAATAAGAATCAAGTTGGCAGGAGTGAAACCAAACCCCCCCCCCCCCCCCCCCCAAAAAAAAATTTCAGGTTAAACATTTACAGAAGGGAGAAGCATTAGTAATGCCAGGCTCATAATCAAGATAACTTACATGTCTGAATTTTTGCACCAGAAATTTTTCCAGTTTCACTAAAGTGAATTTCTATGAGCTTACCCTGTAAAATACCCACCAAAAAGATATTATACCAACAGCACAAACTTTGGCAAGGTCATCGTGGAACAGAATTCAATGTATTGTCACTTCAGGTAAATGGTCAACATGAAGTGGCCTTTTGAATCGATGAAAAGGAACTGAGAGCTTACAAAACGACTTGAGTTAACATTTCTTGATGTTTTTGCGTTACCAAATGCTTCCAATATGGGATTAGTCTTCAGAATTTCATATTCTATTCCACTACCACCTCCAAGTGCAGCCAAATATTGCATAGCTATCTTTGCTGTTTCAGTTTTCCCTGCTCCACTTTCACCACTGAGAAAACAGATGAACATGCACCAAAGACAGATGAAACTTCATCAAGTATAGAAGTCAAAATCTACAGCCAATAATTCTATACAGAAATTGAATGAACTACCCAAAATTGATCATAGCAAATGTTTTATCTGGTGGAAAGAAAAGTAGAGACATGATAAATCAGAAATTGATATACAAAAGTGCAATACATCCTCTCAATAAAATAAAATTTATTGGAGATATATTTTAAAATTATGATAAGAATTCTACTAAGAGATTTACAAGTTTCGTAATACAGTATCTAATTTCAAAAAATGAAAATGAAGGAATATCTGGTTTTTGGGTGAACAAGAACAGATTATCTTGTCCCCTGCACTGTTTACAACACCCGTATCCCCAAAACCTCTCCCTTGTCTAGCTTCATTTCTAATGGCGCATGGACCCCCTCCCCCCACCCCATTCTCACACAGGTTTGGGACTCCCTCCCCCCCCCCCCTCTCTATCTCCCCGAGAGACCTCATTGTCTAGATCCCTTCCCCTTCCAAAACCTTCTCCATTTCCTCTGCCTGGAACCTCATCAAACCCCACAACCCGAAGCCTCCCTGGCCCCCTCTGGTTTGGTTCAAAGGTCACATCCCCCACCACTCCCTTACCCTTTGGAGAGCCCTCGACTTGGCCCTCCCCACCCAATTTTTCCTTATTGACCGCCATATCCATACCAATCCCAATTGCATCCTTTTGTTGGAATAGTTTAGAGAATCTTGAGCACCTTTTCTTTTCTTGCCCCTTCTCCAGATCTATCTAGGGAAAAGCCATTTCTTCCATTTGGCCCCGTTCGAGGCAATCCTATAGATTTTTTTGAGATTGGTCTTGGATTTTGAGAACCTTTCCAGGCACTTCCATTTGCGATTGGATTGGTAAGCTAGTGTACTTGTGCCTTGATCCATCACCCTTGGTGGGAGCGTAATCTTAGGAGATGGACTTCCAAATCCCAATTCATAGATAGGATTTGAAGTGCCATCCATTTTGATGTCTCATCTAGGCTGGCAACTATTCCCCATCCCCCTGTTGATGACACCCCAAGGAACAGGCTCATTGTTGTATCCTAGGGTCTTAGTTCTGCTTTTCGGTCCTCTTCTTAGAGGCCTTGTTGTCTTGTTCTCGTTTCTTTAATATATTTATTTATTCATCCAAAAAAAAAACAAATTATCTTGTTAATCAACAATTGATAGTATACCTTCAACAAAGCAATGCTCCTATAATAACTTGTTACACGTTTTGGTGGTGATCCTAATGGACTGTTTTCCAAGATCTGTGATAGAAGCTGAGGGCTTGAGTCACCAAGCCGACGGATCCCATCACTACTCTTATTGCTCAGAAGTTGTGAGGACATAGGACATAGGACCCACGGTATGGTATGACCCACCCCAATGGATAAACCCATTTACTCTTTTGGAGCATATTTATATGCCCAAACATTCTCTTATAAAGCACAGTGAGATTTGGGGTTTTCAACTTAGGGTTTGGGGTTAGAGGTTGTAACCTCATTTTGGTTATTTTGAGAGGAACCTCCATTGTAATGTTATTGCTTAGTGAGAACTTCTTCAGCTTTTTCAGTGGACATAGCACATCTCATTGGTCTGTGAACCACATTAAATCTTTGCATTGTCTTTGATCTGTTCCCTTTTCAATTTGTTATTTCTTTGTTGTTCATTCTAAACAGATGTTTATAGGTCAAAGAATCAAAAAGCAACCAAGAATCTAAAGATTTAAGCAATCCAAGATAGCTACAATAAAGCACTTGATGCAGGCAAATATCTCACAAATCCTAAGTGGGCTACAACAGTTGTCCATCATGTAAAAGATTCAGAACCAAGCAAGGATGCAAAAGCCATGAACTGGGTGAACTTAAATGTAGAGAATGACAAAAAAATAGGTACAATAAAAAGAAAATAAACCATCTAAAATGTTTGGGGACAAACCAAAGAACTCATAGCAAAAATCTCAGAAGAACGGTCAAGCATACCAGTACATGAGGCTTCCACAATTGCAGGGTCTTTTTTTTCTTTTTTTGTCGTTCCAGGGAGGGGGGTTGGGATTGGTTGTAACCATGCAGTCCCAGAAGAAGACTAAAGCATATAAATGTGGGACAGTCCATACCAGATGCTAAAACTAACTTTTTGCAAGAAGTTCCTCAGATGGTTTACAAGAAAGGAAGGAAGGAAAGAAAAAAAAAAAAGGGTTGACCCTATCATAAGCACCTAATAACTGCTTGCATATGAAAAGAAGCACATAATGTCAACTATATAAAAACTGGGACCTGGGACTAGTACTAACCTTATAATGATTGATTGGTTGACTTCATCTGCAAAGTTACAATGGACATCATCAGAAATCCATGCAAAAGTTGATATCATATTAAAAAAAGGCATTCAATGACTTTTCAGTTTGGGGGGGAAAAAAGATACAACTGACAGGGAAAATCTGGGGGTAGAACAACTATCATCAAGCTAGAAAAACCACCTCGAATCATTTCACGGATGGCTGTATCTGCAATCGCATACACATGGGGACTATCCATAGATTTGCACTTATATGCTTCAATATAATCATTTCCATACAAAGGCACCTCTTTAAATGGATTTATGGCAACCAACACTGGTCCTGCTTTAGTCTACATTTCACACAAACATAATATAACAAGGGCATATAAAAAAGGGTGAAATTCTGAAGAAACAAATCCACAAAGAATCCAATATTAGAAGAGAAAACTCACATATATCAGATCCTGAGTGTATCTATATTGAAGATTGTACAGTACTGATGGTTCATTTAAATAACTAAGCTGCAGGAGATCATCTACACCATCAAGGATATCAGGATTTGCAGGTAATAGGCTTTCAGCATTGACATTCAAAACCTGATATCGAGAATAAAGCAACAGATCAAAACAAAAGTTTGTGCATCTTCCTTACAAACTCCCGATTCACAGATTGTCACTTACTCTCCCCTCCGGAAGTGAAATTGCACACTCAGTCCCTGAAGTTGACAGAATATTCCCCAGTGCCCATTCACCATTTGGAAGTTGACACCAAAATGAAAGCTTCTTCTGAAACAAACAACTTCAGCATGTAGGTATCGCAATCAATTTGGAGTATGCTTATTATTTCAATATATATAGTATATTTTCAAGATATCCAAGAAATTATCTAGTCACATGTTTAACTAGGAGAGCATATTCTCTTTCTATAAGACAGCAATTGTAAGAATCTTACAAGTGTATGAATGTGATATAAGGATAATTAAGATCCTCTCCAAATTCTAATCTAACAAGTGTATGGATGTGATATGAGGATAATTAAGGTCCTCTCCAAATTCTAACTGGAAGTTACAATTGAATTCCTATTAAAGTAAAGGTGTCTCAGTTGTAGTACAAAAAATCCTAGTTGTGTTTAATACTTAATTGGAAGATGGTTCTAAATGTTATGTTATTTCCATAATTATTCATTAGTCAGCTTTTAACACCTGCCCCTCCCTTCCCGGTTCAAGAACAAAAACTGGTGTTTTAGCAGTAACTAAAACTTTAACTTTCTACTTCTAATGTAGGAGTTTCTCACATCAAAAAATTCTATAACTATTACTATCATAAAACATTGCTAAAACCAAAAATATGGAATAATATTCATTTATTTTGATATATAAAAAACTATTTTTGTTCAGAACAGTTATAATAGTATTCACACATCAATTAAGAATTGATCAGAACATAACTCCTTCAACATAAATCAGATCTAAGCAACTTGGATTGTTGGAAAGCTGGTTATGTGCTTTACCTAACACAGAAAGTATCATTTAAAGGTAAAATCATTTGACCAGTCAAACTTTCTAGAGAGAAAAACCATTTCTCCAAATTATGAGCAATTTGAAAACCTTGACCATAGGATCATATCTTCAAATTAGGTATAACAAGATAAATGATCAATTCCAAGAACAACATAAACTACAATTGAATGTTTTATCAGTTTTAAACTTCCCATAGTGTGCTTCTTCAGTTCTGCTATTTTCTAGTTCTCATGTCACATGCATATAGAAGCTTTTGCTAATGTTCACTGTAGGTTCTCCAAATGATCAAAGCCCCACATCTGACTATTGTACCTTTTTAGGGGATAAACCTGTGATTTGGCATAGCAAAAGCAAGCAGTTGTTGCTTTGTCTAGTGCAGAGGCCAAATTATGTGCTATGGCACATGGCATATGTGAATTGTTGTGGCTTAAGCATCTCCTAACAGATCTTGGTGTTAACATTCACTCTCAAATGTGGCTATACCATGATAGCAAACCTACCATTAGTATTCCTCATAATCTAGTTCAGAATGTCAGGAAAAAGCACCTGAAAAAAGATCATTATTTTATCAGAGGTTCTAGACCAAGGAGTTACACATATTCCCAGTGTTCAATCTGGTGACCATTTGGCTGAGCCACTGATGCCTTCGTTAAAGGGCTTAATACCAACTCAGTCCATTCTATCTTGTGCAAGTCAGGCACATTTTATATAATATGTACCAACTTGACGGAAGTGGTGTAATTTGAACAATTGAGGAACTACTTGGGGTATATTCTATCCTGATGATATATTTGTATTTATCCTTTCTTATAAAAAAAGCTTAAGAGATGCAATGTAAAAATAATGTGCATTGTCTGTCCACCTGGTTCAAGTAAATCTGCAACAATGGAAGGGAGAGAGAAATGTAAGAAAAAGTTGCAGCAACAATGGAGATGACCTTGTATGCTGCCCAGGATATACAAAACAAAGAAAATGCAAGTTTCGAAAATATTTATTAAAACAAGTAATGGCAGAAGAAATGGATTACTCCTTCAACAGTCAGTTCAAAATCCCGTGGATGAGAAAACGGCAATTCCGACTATATTCAAAGAAGAAAGGGAGGGGAAGCCATCCTATACTACAATGTAGAAAGCAAAACTGCTAACAAGGCCATAATTACCTTCTTGGCTGCAACATAAGCGTTAGTGTCACTCCACTTGGGATCCCTGCGGCACGGCGAGTGCATAGGCAGAGCAGACGTTGCAGAATCCAAATATTCACCACGTTGAGAAGGTCTCTCAGTCTCTTCCAAGGATACAGTCCTACTACCATAGGGAGAGTCCTCATTGCTCAGATCCATCTTGTCCAAACCTTCCTCAACCTCACCAGCAAAATCGTCGTCGTTAAGAATGGCAGAAGAAATTTCGTTACTCGTGATATGAGATTTCTCCCTATAACTGAAATCCAAAGGCAATGATCGGATTGACAACAACGAGGGCTGAACTTGACCTTTCAGTGACGGTTTCTTCAGAATTTCGCCGACAGAGTTTCGTGGTCCTGACGTGTCCATCTCAACTGGTGCCATCAGAAAATAACTGAGAGCAGAAAAAGGCCCTTTTTTCCTCGGAAGTTGCTTATCAAACTATAAAAAGATTTCGAATGGTCACCTATCCTTTTCGGTCCACCTCAATAGCCAGGGACCTTAAGCTTAGAAGCATAACAAAATGCTATTCGTCCCTTAGCCGCCATTATAAATTCCAGTACAATTATTGCATCAACTGAGAAGAAACCAAGGCGTTGGATGTAAGGGAGTATAAAAATACTAACTTGATCCAGTTCCAGCTTAAACTCACTTAGAAGTCTCGGAAATGGATCAAATCTCTCAGTTGCGCGCTTCAAAGCTCAGCCACTAACACATATTTTACACTTAGAAGACACAAGCTCCCAATGCTCAACAGATCGACCTCTAGTATTCAACCAAAAATCCTACAAAACAATGGCATAAGTATTAAAACCACTGAAAGAATCCGAGCAGAGCAACTCTACAACTTCACGATCTCTTACATACGCAAACTTTGAAGTACAGCTGATGGGAGTTCCGACGGATCTAGTTTCTGCAAGAAGATGAAAAGAAAATGATTAAAAACATGACCAAATCGTCGAGACGAACTCAACAGACATCTTGATCTTCTTACATTCTCCAAACGTAAGAAAAACGAAAAAAATAATAATAAAAAAATTTTAGAGATGCTTATGAACTTACTAGACTCAAATGCAACTTCAAAATTGGTGAAGATTCTAAATATTAATAAAGAAACAGTTTATTTCTCCAACCCGATCTCTGGTTTTCTGAGAATAAATTCGTGGAAAAGCAAGGCTTATGAAGAAGAAGCAGCAGCTTTGGATTGTTTTGTTTTTTTTCTCACTGTTGAGAAAAAATCAATAATAGTCAAAGGACTCAAAATCTAGTCTAGTCCAAGAAATTCAAAACATTTTTAAATTTCAAACCATACATCTATACCTGGGGTTTTCTTGAAATGACAATGATACCCCTAAACACCAATGGAGGAAAATAAAAATCTTTCTCCAAACAAGGGGTTTTATATATTGTGGATGGTGCCATAAGGGTATTACATAATGTAAAGTAGGGCTTCCACCCTAAGATTGAGGGAGTTTGAATTCTAACCTCCTATCAGTTGAGCCACCCCTGGGGATTATCAATGGAGAATTGTTAGCACCTTGTAACAATTTATCTTGTGAACACTATAGTTGATCTACTATAAATTTGGACGAGTTAGGATACTTTACCCATTGTACTCCCATCACATCTCTCCATTACACATTAGAAGGTTCAAGCATTAAGTGGATCACAAACAAACCATCCTCCTAAACATGTAGTGCTAAAGGCATGAGGCGATCGCAATCATCTACTCAGTTTAGACAAAGGATCTTATTCGCTACCTTAAGGCTATGTTTGGCTTCCTTTTCAAAACTCAAGTGTAAGAATTTGATCCCAAAACATATTTTATTGGCTTCGAAATAAATAAAAAGCGAATCCTACTTATTACACCCGAAAAAAAGGCCAAGACTGCAATACTACTCTAAATGGTAAAAGTTAGGTCTTAATGGTTAAATCCACCCTGGCACCATCCCAAATCTGAATAAGGTATGGCCTTAAAATTATGCTTTGAATTATGATCAAGGTCAAGTCAAGATTGAGTGTTTTACATGGCCCAATCTATTTCTACTCTACCACCTTATATGATATTTTTGGTCAAATATAAGGAAACAATATGGAATTTGGTGGGGTTGATCTTTGGTGTGGAATAGTTCAATCAAGATGCTGACAACCTTTTGGTTGCTCTTTAGAGTTCTGTCCAGAAAGAGAGACTGGGGAAAAGCCTTCTTTTCATATGTAGTATTGTATATATCTATCTCCTTATTATTAATATAATATAATCTTTTAGCCATGATATTATAAAAAATAATAATAATAATTAAAAAAAATGACCCATCCCATTAGCTTATGGGTTTCATGCTCAAGTCTAGATCGCCTCTCTATCGGAGGAGTATTATTGACACTTTTTCACTATGTATATTAATTGAGGCCTATGTGGCAATCACAGGGAGTCCCACCCCTGACTTATTTTATTATACGTAGACAAGATCACGAGAGCCCATACATTAAGTTTGGTGAAAAAGCGTCAAGATGGTTTAATTATAAGCTTAAATTCTACCAAAAGTAATAGAGTAGAGACTTATACATCTATATGATGAGAGCACACAAGATAACATCAGCATATCATTCTAAGATGGACAATTACTAGAATCTATTGTACTATGTAAAGCATAAAACTGACTTCCTATCAAACTTCTAATTATTAAATTTGATCTATATTGGGAAAGTTTATGTCCTAGTTAATCGGCTTTGATGATGAATTGGAGGTCATCTGTGATGGTTTTTTTTCTAGCATCTTCTTTAGAAGTTTCTGCAATAAAAGTAAATTCGGATTGTCACTCTCGATTTTAGCTTTACAGGATTCTTTTATCTTTTTAGATTAGTTATGTATGAGTCTCTTATGTGAGATTAAACTCCTTGCTACTATTTTATACATTGTCGGAGGTTCCATTTTTTTATTAACTAGGAGTTCAGAGTATGGGGTTATATGGTTTATAAATGACTAGACGAAACCAAGAAATAACCCCTCACATGCGAAATTATAGAAGATCTCCTTTAAGATCCAAGGATTCACAAATCTATGGTAGGTGTTGGAACTAATAGATTTACTTGTGTTTATTTTCAGTTTATTTCTAGGCATCTTAATAGTTTTGCGGACTACCTAGCCCATGGGGCGCTTTTATTTCCCCTATTGTTTGTAAGTAACTATTATTTTCTCTTTGCTGGGTCTCTTACTTGGGACCTCTTCATCTAATGAAACTTTCAACTTTTTGACAAAAAAACAAAAAACTTAATTTGACGAACTCAATAATATTTTTAAATCTATGGATGAAATTTTTTTTCTATATTAAAATAAATGGGTATTGTTGCACAACATCAAGACATCAAGTTTTATGACAATCTTAGCTTCTAGCATTAGATAATTGGAACCTTCACTTTTTGTAGAAAAATCTGATTTTTGTTATTCAAAGTTTAAGCTAGGATTGACTTTTATCCTTTTGAAAAGAATTTGACTTTTTAATTATTTTTATTGAAGGGAAATAGAGGTTATTTTCATTATTTATGACAAATGTGTTAAGTAGCTTGGTAGCCAACGTATTGATGAGTCCGGATTGTCTCCCATGACGGGAGCACTCTCTGTACTCCCCTAACGGCTATTGACCACAAATTACAAGGGGCCCACAAGATTAGGTAATGGAATTTTTTTAATATTTTAATATTTTTTATTTATTAGCCCTATATGATTTGTGGTTGTAAAGCTGTCAGGGAAGCATAGAGTGCTTTTTGTCAGGGGAGATGATCCACACCGGCATTGAGACCCATCATGAGTGCTACGAGATAAGATGCATCCAGGCCCAATCCAAGTTTCACCAGATTTCTATCAGGCTTAGGTTGGGCCTCTTTCAATCTAGGCCCAGACCTACCTGAAAACAAACCACTATGTAATCCAGGCCCAGGCCCATCTAAACGCTAACCATGGCGCATAGGCCCATGCAATACATTCATCGCGCTATCAAATGAAAGTTGCCGGATTTCCGATCAACACTTCGCTCTTTTTCGTGTTGAGAACTTTGGGATTCTCTGCTAATCATTTTCTTTCTCGGTGGCTGAAGTGCAGACGGCGAGGAACCCTGAGACTCTTTCGGAACTATAAGTTTCTTTCCCTTAATACCCATTCTTCATTCAGATTTGTGTGCAATTACAGTTAAAGAGGCATGTTTTCTGCTTGATATATTCGTTTTTGTTGTTCCATCTTTGAAAATATTTGTTTGTTTGCAGGAGCTTGTAGTTGATGTTACCGTCCCTATAGAGTCTAAATGGTAAAGTTCTTGTTTTGGTTTTGGGAAGGATGTGTTTTCCAATTTGTGTTATTTATTTTTTTCGCATTTTATGGTATTGTGCACCTATCTAATTGTCAAACAAGTAGGTTATTCCCCACCTAGAAATTTTACTCCGCTGGTGCTCACCTTAGAAATCTTAGCCTGTGGCATAAAGGGATCATTTGTTTTGGTGGAGTCTCCTAACTTTTGAATTTGAGCTTTACATTGCAGTCTGTACAAGTTAATTGGCTGGATAATCTTATCCATTAATAACAGTTGATGGAATTTTGGATTACTGTTCTTCTTTAGGTTGGGGGAAGGAGATTTGGATGTTTGAACTATGAGCCTAGTTTTCTGTTTTGCTGAAGATGTGGACCTGTTGTGTTTATTTAGTTTTAGTATAGTTTTTAATGGAATCATGAAGTAACATGGCAAAATTCGGATGGGGCTTACCCAGGTAGGAGTTGTGTAGAAATTGATATCGGACACCACGAAGAATGTCTGTAGCATACAGGGTTTGTTGACTTGTCTCAAGTGCTGTAGGTGCAGATGGTAGTACCACTCAGTGACAAGAACCGATGAGCTGGTTTGGGTTCTGGAATATTTCCTCATCATTCTAATCTCAATTCCTTTTTTATTTTTCTTACCTTTTCTTTTCCTGCTATAAATTAGGTTATTGTGAATGTTATGTTGGTGGAAGTCATCGAATTGTTATATCTGAGCAACTAACATTTTGCTTTAATGTGAATTTTATTTCTACTCCAGATTAGTGGTTAGATTTGGCGGGTACAAATATATGTTGCTATTTGATTTAATTGCTCGATTTTTATGATGTTGCTATCCATGAATTCATGTCCCAAAAATTGTATCCAATTGCTCAGACCCTGTCAAATGCGGAAGCCTTGTGCATTGGGTGACCTTTTTTTTTTATCCAGTTGCTTCCGGATTTAGTTAAAAATGCCTTAGCATAAGATGAACTTTTTCTCATACAAGTTTGTTCACTTTAAGTGTGTCTTTTGCTGCATCACTTTTGCAGCCGTAAATCCCTTATTATTGGATGTTTACTCTTTACACATTCATTTGTGGTTCTGGATAAGATACAGCCAGTAGAGACACTGCAACCTAGATTACAGAATCCTAATTTAGGTCTCCATGGACCCACTAAAGTTGTAAAACTCAATATAATGCGACTGTCAATTACAAAAATTTCAGAATGGTATAGGAAAGTAATTCATAAGACAAGGACTAAGCTGATATTTCTAATCAGGAAAGAAGTGCAAATACAAGAGAACTCAGAATAAGATAGCTTTTGAATATATTATGAATCTGGCCTTTTGTCTTACCTTTCAAAAGTTGACTCACCTTCAACCAGACAAAAACATAACCAGCTGTGAACTAGTTTGTATTCGGGCTGAGACATCTGAAATTTAATTTAGAAGTTACTTAGAAAAAACCTAGGCTTCTTGGGATCAAAAAGCAGGAGACTGAAAAATCGAGTTTTAATATAATGATAATGCTTTACCTGCAAACAGTTGTTGGCTCCAGTTTAGGAACCAGACTTGAAACTTGAATTGCACCCAATTGGCAGTCTTTCACCCAGAATCACCAAATTCCCGGGGCGCTTCTGGCCTTAAATGCGGGGGCGCGGGGATGGCGCCAGTTGAGACCAAGGCATAATATTTCCACCCCCAAAAAACTCTAGTGAAGACCAAATAGACTGAATTAGGACTCCCAAACCAAATAAAAAACTGTCACTTCTTGGTAACTTAATGGAATATTAACTTAAAATAACCAAATATTTGCTAACAGGGACTCCAAACCGATAAATTATTGCTAACAGTAAGACATGAAAGGTGCAACTGAAAATGATTGTCTTTATACAGAATCTTATCCATATATTAATCCTGTGTACAGCATAATGTACTTCATAAAAAAAAATTGGGTAAATATGTAATTTGTTGAAGACATATTAATGATGTGTGTCTTTTTGCATGTGCGTTTGTTTATGTTTGACATTGCCAGAAGGTTTTAGTTTAGGTGTTTAATATGATTGTTATTAGTACTTTACTTTTACAGGGGCCGTTACTATCTTTACCATCTTCATCACTTCAATTAAGCTGGACTAACTTAGTGAGGAATTCTCCAAAATTCGACCAAGGCCCTGTTTGATCTCCGTATTTTGTGTGAAAGCAACTTCTTGGAACCAACTTCATATTAAGTTTTCAGATTAGCTAACTGAAGGAGGGTATTGGCAGTCTTTTACATAGATTGCTAACCTATCCATCTGATATTTCTCTTCAGAGATGCCTCTCTTAGGCCTTACTATTGTTGTAACTTTACAGTTTCTTCCTTTTCATTTTGATTTCACTATAAAATTTTCATCATCTATGCAAAAAGGTTTATTTTCTTTTTAGTTTTTTAATATCAGAAAGATGTTCCTATAGTTAGCCTCTGCTTCTTTCCCTTTTTCTTTTGTTTGTTGTCATTGTATGAGATTTTTTCAACTGAGAATTGAGTATTCCATATCATGTGTTTGGAATAGTGATTTTACTTCATTATTTGTTTCCTATCAAGAAAAGCTTGAGAGGAGGCAGCAGATGCCATGCCACATGCACATTAATCTTGAGCTTCTGGAGGCTGTACATTTGGTATGTGCCTTGCTTATTGAAGTGCCTAATATGGCAGCCAATACCCATGCTGCCAAGCACAAGGTCACAAATAAGACATTGTGAAGAGTGCTTGAGGTGAGCGAGAGCAGACCCTCACAGGACCCCTGAAAATGTCAGGGATCATGTCATGACTGCTACCAGAGGGCCGATCAAGGGAGACTTCCAGAAGGCCTTTGATGTCGTCAAGTCCATTGATGTCTGGCAACTTCTTTTCGGAACTACGAGAATATTCTTGAGATGCTTATGTCCAAGATTAAAGAAGAGCCCCAGAGAACCTACTTGTTCACCTATTCCTTGTATGAATGTTTGAGCTTGGACCAGCTCACCAAAATATTTGATCTCTCGGAAAGTTATGTGCACAGTCTAGTTAGCAAGATGACGATCATGGAAGAGCTCCATGCAAGTTGGGACCAGCCAACCCATTACATTTTGTCTTCCACAATGTTGAGCACATGAGGTTGCAGGGCCTCACATTCCAGCTGATGGAGGAGCTCTCTATTCTTTCTGAGAGCAATGAAAGGGCTCTAGAGGCAAAGATGGGAGGTGGTCTAGATGGGCTGCCTCTAAAGTGTAGAGAGGGCCAGGACTATGCTGGTGCTACTGTGGGTAAGTGACAAGCAAAGACAAGAAAACTTGCACTCGAGGATACAGTGGTGGAGTTTGACTGCCAACTTCAGTCATCCTAGCACAAGTGGCTATACAAGGAATTGAGCCGGTTAATTGAGGGAGGAGGTGGTTATTCCTCAGTATACCAGAGCACACATTTGTTAAGATGGATATGGAGGGGTCTGGAGATTTCTTTATGGGTTCTGCAGTACAAGGAATGCAGATGGACGATTCTGCATGCATGTCGAATCTCAGCAAGGCTGTTCGCTCACGGTGAGAAATAGAAGAGGCAAAGAAATGCAAGTTGTTTCTTGTTGAATCACTTCAAAGCTATTTTGTTTTAGCATTCAATTTTGGTAGAAGACCTTGGAGGCAGTCAGGCCCCAGAAGATCAATTGTGTTAGGCGTCCTATTCTGGGAGCAGCAGAGCTTGGAGGCGGCATTTGGGTCACTGAAAGATCAATTTCATTGTTTCCTTTTAGTTCCTGTGCTTCAGATTTTCAAAAAGTTTCTCCATTGCTTGTTAATTTCACTCTAAATCTATCATGTGTGTGGGTCTAAGTTTAGTTTTAGGTTTAGCTGAAGCAGTGGAAAAACTATTTGTATGTGTAACTTCTATTATGTTAAATTTATCTCAAGTTTGTTGCCCAGGAGGCAGTTCTCCCTTTTGCTTTTAACTCTTTTTTGGGAACCGACAAGGAGATATGGATTCTTGGCCGGAGGTATGCCTTTACTAATCGAGACAACTCCTTTTGCTTAAACGTCACCTCTGGTATTTCCAATCGTATAATCTGTACAAGAAACAAATTAGGGTTCAATCTGTCACTGATAAGACAAACATGGGTGGGACCGTGGGATACCCTCTTTTTTTTTTTGGGCCAAGGAGGGATACGATTTGATTAAATCTTGAGTTGTATTTTGGTACATACTGTTGGCTATAAGTCTATAACACCTAGTAGCAACAGAGAATGCACGGGTTCAAGATTGTCTGCACTGCTCACCCTAAGAACAAACAGTTAACCTACATAATAATAATACTCACTCCTTAAAGAAGCAATGCTGTAGGCTTGAGAAAATGGCTTCTTCAAGACACTGGTGTATACGGACTATATGGGTTTGGTTTCAGCAGTTGAAGGCGTGGAGTCAGAATTGTCGCGGGCAGTGGAGACAGCAGCATATGATATTCGGGTCTTAGCAAAGATTTTGTGAATTATAGGGTTGATTTTATTCCTGGAGAGGGGCATGTGTTTGCCTACTCTCTAGAAAAGAAGGCCGTGCCCATTTTTAGTAGGATGTCTTGGCATTCTACCCCTTGGATCCTTGAGTTATTTGCTCAGGATCTTTCGTTTTCGCTCGTTCTCTTCAATGAAATTTGGTTTGTCCGGCACTTTGTGCATCCATCTGTCCAATCCCTAGGCGCTTGATGGACATCTAGTTGCACAAGGAATTGGGTCGTTAGATATGATAGGTTTACTAGATTAGTCCCATGCAACATGTTTGGCTAACTTAGTCAATGGTGGGTTAGTAGAGCAGTTAAAAGTCCAGACTTCCATGGGGAGGTCTTAGGTTTGCACCCATCCGGCGACGTTTCAGTTCCAGGTATTAAAAAGCACCCGTACAAAAAAAAAAAAAAATGTTTGGCTAACAATCTTGGAGGAAAGTTGTAAGATAGATTTAAGATAGAGTAGGTAAACAAACATCAAGAGCCCTAAGATTAAAAAGTTCTAAGATTAATTTAAACATATAAGCAACAATCCCATCAATCTACACCATCCAGTGATTGCATTAAAAATTCCAATCACACGGCAGTTAAAAACCGATGGGAGTAGAACGAAAGCTTCTCTCTCTCGATGCCGTTAATAGACTCCACGATTCACCATCTCCATGTAACGATGGTCCGATTCCTGCCTCTGCAACTTGAACTGCTTAATGAACGCTTCCACCCGGTAATTCAATTCGTCCTGACTCAGTGACACATCCCTTGTTAATCCACCGCGACCAGCCCTCATCAACGCCGATGATGATGATGATGAACCATCCTTGAATGTCTCCAACTTCCTCAACTCTTTCCGATTCGTTACCCCTGCGAACGAGTCCAACTCCGATCCAGGATCGTCCACTCGGGGTGAAACGTCCCATGTCTCACTCTTCTTCAGCTGCCGTGATAATGGCTTTCCTTTCCCTTCGGTGATCATCTTCCATGTAGCGTCCAACGTCTCATCGTCATTTTCTGGTGCCTTCGCCGCCTTCCGTGGCGGTGCCGCCGCCGATTCACCAATTATCCGACAAGTCTTCATCTTTTTGCCGGCAGAGAAGCTAGAGGAAACAGAGAGAGCCGGTGTTTTTTCCTCGTTTGACTCCGTCACGCAAGAGATATCAGACCAAGTCACCGGTGATTTTTCAATAGAAACCAAAGCTTTCTCAACAGACTCTATCGGAATCTCTTCCAAATCAGGCCATATCTCCGTCAAGGTTTTTTCATGATCAGAACGAAGATCACTCGGCTTTGCCGCTGCAACGACGGCTTCTTCGCTGTTCTTCAACCAGTTCTTATGCTGAAAACTTGATGAAGCTGCAATTATAATGATGATGAAATTAACAACGATGTACACATAGGGAGGAGCTAACCAACAACGAAACGAGATCCACAGTTGCGGAATGGCAGAGAAGACGGCATTCAAAGAGTAAGGAACAGAGTGTTTCAGTAACAGAAGAGTGGATACGAATCCGATGGAAAGAAAACCTATCTTCACGGCCCACACAGCCGTATTAAACATGTTTCTAGTTGAGCTCTGCAACAAATCCACCATCTTTTCTCTCCCAATTCAACTCTTAGAAGCACACGCGGACACGAAGCGATTAGAATAAAATGCTCCTTCTCGCTCTACAACAGAAAAGGAAAAGAAAAACACAGAAATAGTTGCAAACTGAGATGGCCTATAAGTACTTAAAGATCCAAAACGGCATTCAAAATCGCCATTTCTGGATCAAAAACGCTAGCATTTAAAATAAAAACGAATTAAATGCCAGAAAACAAGGGAGCTACTTCACATAGTGATTAACTGAAAGGATAAAGATAGACTTTACAGAAGAAAAAAAGGTTTCGGTTCTCAGAACCATTAATAAGATTTTCCAGAGAAGTTCATCAATCTGCAGATGAACTTAAGACAGCAAGAATTAGAGGCTTTATATTACATGACTGATGTGACAAAAAGATCAATTTGGCAACTTGCAGAGAGAAGCCATGATCATAGCTCTCCGAAGCTTTGCTGGTTACAGCACTAGCTGACTAGCATTTCTCAAAACTGGAGCGCTTTTGTAGAGCCTTACTTAAAGATCGAGCAAGTTTTCCACATCATGCAGAATCTTGGCCTTCTGGTTGTTCCGAGTTGTTAACTTGTTAGCTTTGTTACCCTCGTGCATTTAATCCCTTTCGCCTTCGTTTACTGTTTTACTCAATCTAGTATCCCGACCAATCACAACGTGTATAGGAGAAAACTTTTGTATTTCAATAGGGATAAAGTGGTCATTCTACAACATCAAAGGCTAAAATTCTTTTTTGGTAATTACGGAAGGGGGCAATTATAGTTTATAGTTTTGATAAGGGACATCTGTACTTGACCCTTCTACCCCCAAAAAGAAAAAGAATCATTTATACATCTGAATTGTCCACATACAACGTTGAGGATTGTGTTCTTAATCTTTTATATCTCTCTATTATACATTTATAAGAAAATTTTATTTTAAAATTTAATAAATTAAATAATTATAAATGTTCAGAAACAGACTTTCCTTTTAAATGTATGATAAAAGAAAATGAACATAGTATAATTCTCTACTCATCTAGATAAGCTTTTAGTTTTAATATATTAAATAGTCATAAATATTTAGAGACCGACTTTCCTTTTAAATGTATGATACAAGAGTGTGCGCGAAACACAATTCTCATCTCAACTAAGTAAGATTGTGCTCCCTCACAACCCTCTATCCAGACATTTATGCAGGAGTTTTACCTTTGAGATTTAATGAATTAAATGATAATAAATACTCAAAAATGAATTTCCTTTTTAAATGTGTGTTGAAGGGGTGATTGAAGTACAAACTTATCTCCTAAATGAGTATAGGATTGTGTTCCCTCATACCCCCTTTATAACACATTTACGGGAGAACCCACTTACCTTAAATATTCAGAGGTAAATTCTCTTAAATGTGCTTTGGAAGGGTGTGAAATGTGCATAATCCTTTACTCATCAGGGTAAGATTGGCTCCCTCACACCCTTCCATCAGAAATTTACGAAGAGGTCTACCTTTGAGCGTCAATAAATAAATAACCTATAAATTCTCAGAGTTATTCTGTGGTAGAAAAATGTGAAAGAAGTATAATCCTCGACCTATTGGGTAGAAGATCATGACTTATTTTCTAAAGCTAATAAAAAATAAAATATCACAAACCAAACCTGTTGCTCCCGAATCTTCACTGGTCTTGAATTGGTTCAAAGATTGGCTGAACTAATCTTAAACTAGATGATTGCACTATAAATGAACTGTGAGAATGGGCCCTCTGTGGACGGGAAGCCATCTCACATAATTGAGTTAATTCAAGAAAATACAAAACTTCGTAGTGAAGGATTTAGAACTCAAAAAGTATTCAATGCTAAGAGTTATTGTAGAAGAGTAAATGCTGTTGTTTTCCCACTTGGCCTGCGTTTTATCTTTCATATGTTACCTTTATACTATGAATCCATGATGTTCTCGTGGAAAAGATTTTTATGCTCCCGTAAAATGGCATATGCTCGTTGAAGAATCTAGATTGAACTTAAACCAAACCAACCGGTTAAGTCGAACCATAACATCCAAAGTGAAAAAATATCACGAAGAAGAAAGTGACACTATAAGCTTCCAACCATTTTCCTATTTTAAAAGTCTCTTCGCAAATCGCAACGGTCATTTTAGCTCCTACGCTAGCACAGCAACTCCGTTTCGTGTTTGGGGAACAGCTTCCACTGCTCACTAAGTCACCAACAAAATTCCTCAAAATGACGAAAATACCCTCAAGGAAAACGACAAATATTCTAGAACAGGTAAAGCGAAATGGGCGTCGCTGTTGGGAATGCCACATGGCCCACACGTGGGTCCCACACCTCGGACCCACCATTGATTGAATCTTTGAAATTAGAAATTGAATGATGAGCTTCCCAGCAACGAGGGCAAGATTGTCACTTTTGTCTTCTAATTGGTGGGCAAAATTTTCAATAAACTGTTGGCTTGCCAACTGTTTTATATTCTGGAAATTAGAAATGAGTTTGTCGAAATGATTGATAGATTAATTTATGTTTTTAATTTTTATTTCTTATTTACTATTGTTCACCAAATATTGCATTATGGGGAAATAAAAATAGAAGGTTTTCTTGAGTGGTTACTTCATATATTCTCACATTTGAGTATGGTTTAGAGTAGGTAATTTGTTTAATTAGAAGCTCAATCATACAAGAGGTTGTAACAAATCCAATTCTTTAAGGATAATTTAAAATAAATATTATTACCAACCATTGCCATCCTTTTATGGTTTTTTTAGTAAATAAGTGAATCACAAAGTCTTATCTTTTGTTAAAAAAAATACAGAAAACAAATTATACAAAAACACCAAATAAAAAAAAATTACAGTCATAAAAAATGATAGAAATCTTTTACATTTTGAGATATTATAAGAGACATATCCGATGTTAAATAATACTAACTTCAGAAGTTAATATCTCATTTTCGGATGTCATCTCCATCTTTGCCTTCACTTTCACAGTTTCACTGCCGTTGTCTTTTAAATGAACAATCTTGTCAGTCTTGCAAAGTCCATGGCCCACAAATTAGATACACAGAGAGGCGAGTGTTCAAGGGCTGGGAGGGTGAAGGGGTGGTGGGGGACTGGATAGTTATATTAGGGAGGACGCAACCTACTTTAACTTATTTAGGTCTTAGGGTTCGGCAACTGGGACTAGATTGCATGTTTAGTGTTTATGATTTTTGAAGAAAGGGTGATAGTTACATTAGGGAGGAGGAGTCACTTTAACCACCTTAATCTATTTAAGGCTTAAGATTAGGAAACTAAAATTGAATTATTAATTTAGAATTAAAAGGAGAATTGTGCATAAAGATGATTATGATAAAAGTGACACATCAAGAAAAGGGTTAGTTTTTTTTTGGTTTTTTTAACCAAGAAAGGACATAGTCTAATCAACATATAGCTTGGGCATTCCATCATGTTCTTCACTTTTTCAAGAAACCTAATTATGGTCTCTTTATTAAAATCATGTTGATGACAAGAGTTTAATCAATCAAATCAACAAACGACATCTTATGGTTTTTTGGAACATATATGCTCTACCACATGATGCACAAGGGGTCACTTATATGTTATATCACACATAAAGATGATCATGGGTCCTACATTTGGTCCAACCAAAAAAAAAAAAGTCATGCATTTGAGATTATATGAAATGGGGTCTTAACTTCTATATGGAAATTGCTTGAATTAATGCGCAGCACCTGCAACTCGATTTCGATCGTCCATTTTAGAGATGTGTGTTTTCACACTTTTGAAAAACGACAGTCAAGATCGAAATCTTGGTCCAAATCTCGATCTTGACCGTTTGCAGTATAGTGTTGTGCATTAATTGCGCAGCACTGAAGTTGCTCTCCCTCCTAAATATAGTAGAGTTGGAGCTTATATATAATGATCTATGAAAAAAAGAACTTAACATGAATTTCTTACACTTGAGATTATCTTTAAACTTAAAATGTTAAAGAGTTATCAAATAGTAGAAGGATTGTTGTTATCTCTTTTTCCTCGTGCCATCTGACATATAGATAAAAAGAGGTTACGAAAAAGAAAGGGAGGTACTGGGAGTTATGTCAGCGGAGGAGAAGAAGCCATGTTAACCTATTTAGACTTTAGGGTTTGGGCAACTAGGATCATTGAGTTTGAGAGTTTAGGGTTTCAAATTTTTTGAAAGGAGATCAATTACAATTGTGCAAATAATAATGATAAGATCTGTGAGGCACCATGAAGAGAGTTTGTCTATCAATTCATCTTTTTTTAATGACGACAGTTTGACCAATCAATCAATTAATAACCGCAGAGTTTTAGTCCGTCCGTTGTTATCATATTTTTTGTCTTTTTATATTTTTCTTTGTTTCTACGCAATCTCAGTAATATAGAATAGAGTTCAGACCTCCTATTCATGCTTTCTTACCGCACATTTAGTAAATGAATTCATCTTTAAGCACCGATAAGATAAACCAGAGTGCTCTCCCTCGTAAATATATAATGAAAAGAAGTGAAGGAAGCACAATCTTCTAACCTCATCGCAGAATCTCATCTTAAATGCTAAGATAACAAGTGGATAAATACCGTGCAACTTATGATCTAGATCGAAATATATGATCAAGACAAAATCTCGAACACTAGTTTCACGTAAGTAATTTTTTCGGTAAAGTTTAACTATGAAATGAGTAGTCAAAATTTCATGTCGACCATAAGTTTCAATCTAAACCGTAAACTGTGCCGTGCTCTGCACTTATGGCACGGCACCCAAGTGGAGCTCCGACAAGTGAGGTGTGTCAGAGCTTTGCTTCCAAGGTAATTTGATGTGTGTCTGATTTTTTGTGTAGATACCCTAGCTTGATTAGAATGTATCCATCAATCTTTTCTCCCCCCGGCCTATAAAAACCCTAGTGATAGAGACTCACCTGAGCTCCACTTGACTATGACCTTATCAACCTAAAAAAAGACCACTTCACTTGCTCTTGTACATCTCTAAGCCCCCCACCGCCACCTGCCGTACTTGGTTGTTAGTGCTTCCCAGTGGGTGGTGGTGGCCGGGGTGCCTGGTGGGGGCCGGCTCCTCATCCTCAAGGCGGCTTTCTTCTGTCCCTTCTTTTTCTTTTCACTGTCTTTCTATAGTCAAACTGTTGTTTTTAATAAAATATTACAATAATTTATGTTGTCCTTTTCTCTTCGTACATAATCTATCATCCTAATCAATGACACCTCTTAATGAAAAGGCCATAGTTTTGATGCTCATAGTTGCGCTAAACTCCTTTCTACCCAGAATATTCGTGTTCTCATCCTGCAACATTCACACATGATTGTGTGACTGACACGGATGAGTCTTGTGTCGAATCTTACGTGAGTGTGAAGGGATCAGGAGATGGACAGGTTGGGTGGAGAGAATCTGGATCTATAATACATCCCGCCAAGGTTTAAAGTATCCGTATCGAGTATCGTATCGATCATGTGATTTTAAGAGACGTATCGTCTTGTATCGAGTATTGTATCGTTCTGACTAATGTATTTTAGTGTAATGCAATGGAGGCGACGGTGTTCGTATCGGTTTGATCAAATATGGATCGTGTCGGCTGTTCGGGTTCGTGGGATCTTTACCTGCTTCCTGCCTCCTAATGTTAATCAAACATTAATTCTTGAAGGGGGGGTCTTAAAATCACGGAAAAATGTTTTAGTTGAAACAAGTGATATATCCTAAAATTCCCATCTAAAGTATTTTCTTGTTATTGAATTTGATCATCATTCAAGACGGAGTAATATCGTTTTGCTCTGTTTTATTGAAGGGAAGTGAAAATTGTTTGATTTTGTGCTTCTACTTCACTCAAACACAGGACAACACTCTTTGGGATATTAAATATCTAGCTTTTAAAGTGCTAGGGTGTAAGCTAAGCTTGTGTATTTTTCTTGGAAGACTAATAGCATTGCTGATTCCTTAGTTAGGAAGACAGTCTCTTTACCAAATAGAAAAGACTGGTCAGTATTCATTGTAACTCGGATTATCCTGTCTCTTTGTCTTTCGAATGAAATTAGTTTACCAAAGAAAAAAAAAAAAAAAAGAAAAAGACACAAGACAAATTAAAAAGTAGGAAAATGTTTTACAAAATCGATTTCATATAGCCAGTGTGTTACATTTTTCCATATTGGAAAGCTTGTCACTTGAGTGTATTAGACACAATGACCTAATCTTCATCTTGATCATCTAAGTTATGTAATTCTCAATATGTTTTCCAAAAGAACCAAACATTGATTTTAATTCTATTATTTTAATATCAGTGTGACAGATATTTTTATAGATAGATTTGAAGCAGGTGCAAAGTGAAAAAAATGAATAGGATAGGCATGATATCATCTATAGTAACTAAATGCCAGCAATATCATAGATTCATAGCTTGATTGGATAAATCTCTGTCGTGTATTAGTCTGATCCTTGCGTGTGCCAGTGCATCCTATCTCTTGTGATTTTTGCTAGGTTTTGGTTTTCATTGGATAGGCATGTCTGTCTTCAACTTTGGCAAATGAAAGCTGCTTGTTTTGGATAGGCATATGTGTAGGAATTCTTAATAAACGGGTGAAAGCTGTTAGATGGAGCATGGGGATTGCAGTAGATGGACATATAACGTCCGTGAATTTTGGTAAGCTGGACAGTGAAGATACATTAAGAGCAACACTTGTGAGCTTACAGGAAGGACTAAACACTGCAAAAGCTAAAGGATTGGAAATAGGAGAAATTTGGAGCAATCACAATGCATTACCAAAAACTCTTACCCAAACCGGTTGCTATTTTTTGACCAATCCTTGTAATAGCTAATTTGATGCAGATAGCTAGTAGAATCAAAAACATTGGGGTTAATGCATTCCCATCTCCAATAGTCCATCAATGGCAGGCCAGTGTTTGAATTCTTTCAGGTCAAAGACGAAGCCCTATCTATATTAATTATATAAAATTTTTCTAGGAATATATTTGAGGTACGAAATATATATATATATATATATATATACAGAGTTTTTTGGGAAATTATCAATATCATCATGGTACCTCATTGCCGACACGATACCCCCCAATGACACCGACTTAACATTAAGTCGGCGATGTATCGCCGACATACTCGATTTTTCGATCTCACCGGTTGTTTTCACGAACTAACCCACATAGAACTGCAACACGGTAGCACCTAGAAGCTGTTCTACTTCATCTTCTTCAGTTATGCACTTCTGCTTTGTTTTCTTCTCATGAAAATCAAGTCGTGATAAATCGTCGGAGTTGTCGGACCCACCGAAGTGAAAGTGGCATCTTGGCATGACACCTAACACAGGCATTCCAAGCTTGGAGAAGAGGAGTTTCGGCTCTCCTTCCTTAATTGTACGCAGAGAAATAGTAGGTGCCGGAGATTTGGGGTTTCTCTGGCCATGGAAACCCTAACTCAGAAAGCGGCTTTCATGAGGGAGTCTCTTCAGAAGAGCCAAACCATCACCAAGATTTGGGGTTTCTACCTCCCTTTGCTCGTCTGCAACTTTGCGTCCTTCCTCCTCAACCACCGATGGCCAAATCTCAAATAAAATTAAATCGTCCGACATGTCGACTGATCGGTGGTGTCGCCGACCACCGACATGTCGGACCATGAGTATCATCACTTAAGTTATTGTTTAAGATTAATGTGTAAAAGTAAGATGTTGGTACGATTCAACTAAGCCATTTGTTCTATGAAAAAAAGGGTGTAGCCATTTCAATTTGATTTGGACATGCTTACTCAATTTAGTCTCAATTTTGACACCCTTTGCCACCACATTAATTGAAGAGCCACACAATGAGCTATGATCTTGTGCCCTATATTAAATATAGCATATTACTTTTAGACTTTTAAGTCTCTAGGATTTATCTTTGTAAAGATTGACATTGACCATGTTTCACTATTTTTATGTAAATAATACAAATGGCCGTTACACGTGTACATGTACACGCACACAAAACCTCCTAGCTATTCCTAGCGAATATTTAATGCTGACGTGGCCTAGTCAACCAAACCTGATTTAGATTAGACTAGACTTTATACGATTAGAACTAAACTAGAATATTTTAACTTGACCTTTTAGCGAATTTGACTAGGAATAACTAGGGTTTTCAAAAACCCTATTTCTAATTGAGTGTTTAGCTAATAAGAGATGAGTAGAAATAACAACAATAAACCACTTTAATCGATGAGTTTTCTAAGGATTGAAAATTTCACATTGTTTGGTTTCATATGAGGTTTTTCATTTTAATTATATAAAATTTGGTGAACTGCAATATGAGTAGCTTAAAAAAATAAAGAGGATTCATGTCATTTTGGCAAGAAAAACTTTGTTTTTTAGAAAAAGATTTAAGACTTATATCTAGAATGCAAATTCTCATGGTTTCCAAAGCTTTTCCGCATCAAATTTCTTTTACAATAGTTTCTAGAGTAAATTGCACTGACACCCCAAAATGGAGGTTAAAATACTGACTGTTATTTTATGTTTGAAAAACACAGCTACCTCAATTCATTAAGGGTCTGATTGGTTACTTGAGTCTGGAGATTTCAAAAATCTAGAGATTTCAAATATATAGAGTCATGTTTCATAAAATCAACTGTTTGATTAGCCTGAATCTTTGGAATGAAATCTATAGATTCATCTTAAAAAATATCTATGAAGTCATGGTTCAAATGTTTAGTGTAAAAATGTGAGTCCTTAGATTTCATGAATCCAGAGATTTACACAATCAAATAGGTATGAATCTCCCATTTGTGAATCCAAAGACTTTCAAATATCTGGATTTATGTAACCAAACAGACCCTAAACTCCATTCTGTTAGTAAAACAATTAATTCACTATTTATTTTTTTTTAATTTTAAAAATGCCCTTATCAAAATTTGAAGAGAAAATGAAAAAAAAAAAAATCTAACAACAATGTCTTCATCAATTAACCTTTGTAGGTGGAAGAATGCTTTTTTTTTTTTTTCTTTGGATAAATCAGAATAAGATTTCTCGAAAGGGTATAATAGTTTTTGCGATAATATAACTAACCAATCTAACCGAAGATGACTTATGTGTTTTTCAAACAAAAAGTTGGATGTTAATGCTTTAAAGCCTCAATTTTGGGTACCATTGCAGTTTACTGTAATTTTTATTTTTCTATTAACAATTATTTTATTTCTTGTTTTGTTTACTACCGATGTACCAACCAAACACAGCCTTAATATCTAAGTCCTTGTCCCCAAAGAAATTTTGGATGAAAAATGATTTGTTTTTGTTACCCAATCGTTAAGCCCTTTTCTTGCCCTCTCTTTTTAAATTCCACGTCAGCATGCTTGGGTTGCAAGCTTTGGCAATCACATTATTGGTTCATGGCTACGCTTGACCCACACGCTAAGCCTTCAAAACTCAAGTGGGCTGTTTGGCGTGTTCTTTTTTGGTGTGGCCCATCATGGTTCCATTTCATGCGCAATCAAAAATTCAAACCAAACAGTACATAACGCCCCCACACATCTTAGTGGCCCATCATCACATTATGCACATTTTTTCCTTTTCTTTGCTCCCAAACATACCTTTAAAATGGAAAAGAAAATTAAATTCAAAATTCCTTTCATTCGATGTTTCTTCTAAAAATAGCATTTTAGAAATCTGGCTGATGAGAATGAGAGGTGGATATAGAGACCATAGATCTTCTAAATCAATTATAAATTGATTTTTTTTAAATATTTTGTCTTCATGGTTTAATCTTTAAACTTACGGATAAGTAGATCTCGAGATCTTTCGTTATATGTCAAAATCAATTCCTAATGGATTTCGCTAGTATCAAAATTAAGATATGACCAGAATATGTATCATATGTTAAGTCTTCGACGCATATAGAACGGCAACCATTTAAATTTCGAGCTACAATTTGACATCTGACTAATTTAGAATCTTTCTCAGATAGTAAAAACTTCGAAATTATCATGAAAATGATTTCACTAATATCAAAATAAAGACATGACCATAATATGTAATCATATATTAGTCTTTGACGCATATAGAACGACAACTATTGAATTTCGACTTAGCATATGCCTCTATCCAGGTTAGGTTAGACTCTCAGGCTGTTGTGGCAATGTTATGGGGTAAGTGCAGTATTCCCTGGTTAGTTCAAGAGTTAGTCGCGGACATTCGTGATCTCTCGCAACAGTTTGACTATTGTGTTTTTCATCACCACATTCGGGAGTTAAACACTGGTGCTGACTTTTTGGCGGGGTTTTGTCTCTATGTAAATGAAATTCTTTTCTTCCCTCCTAACATTCCTAATGACCTTGCTCGGTTAATCAGAAATGATGTGGATGGGATGCTCTATTATCGTATGTAATCATGTTATCCGTTCTCAATACAAAGCTACCTTTTTCCAAAAAAAAAAAAACTATCGAATTTCGAGCTACAATTTGGCATCTAACTAATTTAGAATCTTTCTTAGATGGTAAAGACTCTGAAATTATCATAAGATACTTCTATATAAAAGTACTAAGCATGTCCCACCACCTAGCTAGCATGCCATAAAGTGTTAAATTTAAATTGGCATAGAAACTGTTGAGAAAGCTTCTACGAGCATAAAGAATGGAACCCTTTTGCCTTTAGGGGAAGGGAAGGGAAGGGAACGGAAGGTGGGGTGGGTAATGAAAGGTACACAAATAAAGAAAGGACACAAAACATATGGATAAGTAGATCTCGAGATCTTTGGTTAATATGTCAAAATCAAACCCTAATGAATTTCGCTAGTATAAAAAAAAAGACATGACCAAAATATGCAATCATATGTTAATCGAGTTAGTCTTTGACGCATATAGAACGGCATCTATTTGAATTTCGAGCTACAATTTGACATCTGACTAATTTAGAATCTTCCCAGATAGTAAACACTCCGAAATTATCATAAAATCCTTCTATATAGAAATACTAAGCATGTCCCACCACCTAGCTAGCATGTCCTAAAGTGTTAAATTTAAATTGACATAGAAACTGTTGAAAGCTTCTTCAAGCATAAAGAATGGAACCCCTTTGCCTTTAGGGGAGGAGAAGGGAATGGAAGGTGGGGTGGGTAATGGAAGGTACACAAATAAAGAAAGAAAGATAAAAACCCTAGTTTTCAGTGCTCTTTTAACTCTGCTTTTACAGAAGTGGTTAAGAGTGGCTAATGGAGAACCTTCAAAGTTTAAAAATAAAACATCATAATTTTTATTTTTTATTTTTTTTATAATAATAATACTAATAATTGGAGGGAAGAAGGAAGTGGCTTTTATTCTAGTTATAATCTTCTGATTCTTAATGTATTGATAAGAATCTAAAAGGTACAAGTGATGAAACACCTAGACTAGTTTACTGTCTTTTCTTTTTTCTTTCACTTTTTTCTTGTGGTCCTTAATTAGAGCTATTGTTAATGGAGGAAGGAATAAACATAATCATGAGACTGCACTTTTAGATAATCTGTTTATATATATATTGACATTGTGTGGCAATATCATCATGAGATAGTGATTTCCTTTGTCAACTTTACTTGTATCATGTTAATTGTGTTTAAATTGAACTTAAAACTGAATCCTTAAGAGTGAGTGTATAGTAACAAAATCGAAATCGAAATCAAGTGAAGTATGAGTAAGTTTGGATTTGATTTTCAACTTGTGAGAAAACCTTAACAAGTCAAATTCAATAACTTATATTGTGGATGGAGACTTTTTCTGGATGAATATAGACAAGAGAAAATTATTGCTCTAGATTGTAGTAATGGATGTAATTGACCTGAAAACACCTTAAACCCTCAGCTTTTCATTTTAAAGTCCTCTTTTAGTGATTGCTTTGCATTTTTTGGCACCCTAGCAATTGGAAAATAGGGCTATAGTGTGTTTTTTAATTAGGTCAATCTATATTTGTTGCGTCTCAAATCTGACCCTGGTCCCAACCGAAGTGGATTGACTCCCGATTGAGGTCCCGACTATGAAGAAGATAAGACTTGTAAAAGAAGTTAGACAAGGGCTGGCTTGGATGCCGTGCAACCGCCTCCAATGGTTAAGCAGTCGGGAGATCATATTAGAATCCCGAGTGAGTGCTGCTCAGAGATTATCCATAAAATGTTAGTGTCCTTACCTAAGGATTGAGACATTGTTAAATAGTGTGTGGGTTACCTTTCTTGGAACCGACAGGGTCCTGAACACTCGCCCTCCCCCCAGCTGTTCTTGGGGAGATCCTTTTATTTATGTTGGTATTTCCTTCTTTGTTTTAGTGTGAATGGAGTATTCCATATTGGTTACATTTGACTGGGGTATCTACCGACCATATAAAAAACCCGAGTATAAGCCCAACCCTACACATTTGTGTATCTATATGTGTGCATCTTGTCTATAACAAAATCAATACTTCAATTTCAACCAAAGCCTCTAGTTTGGGATATTTACATAGCTTAATTTTTTTTCTTTGTACTATAGAGCCTAATTTCATATTTGCAAGACTTGGAAAGTAAATTGAGGTTGGTACTTGAATCCTCCTCGCCCTCCTTTCTTTAATCCAATATCATATTCAATTGTGAAGTTATAATTACTTTCATCAATATGGGTCCGAAACCGATCCCAAAATGATTTGAATTCTTGATTTTTTTACTTATAAGATGTCGGTCTTTGCCAACTGCATCAACCTCTTAAAATGAACCTAAAAAGTATTAAATGTAAAGGTTTTCCAAATTATCCTTCTTTTATTACATAAATGAGAGCGACATCTTAATCTTTTAATAGTTAATTGATAGGAACTGATGCTGCTCTTTTTTTTTTTCCTTTCAATAATTTGGGCATAAAGAAGGAAATATAACATAAGAACCCTTGTTTTCTATTTCCATCTTCCACTCTGTTTAAACAAACAGCACACAGTGATCACTGGGGAACCTAGAGCTTAAAAAATGAAAACCTATTGGAAACATATTGCTAATGATTAATAGGTAGGAATTGTCTTTTGATATAAAAATACTCTATACTTAACCTAATCCGTTCCTTGGAATCTGAGAAGCATTATGTGACTAAACAACAAGAATTTTCAGCTTAGGGCATCCATAAATTTTAAAATGCTTTCTGGGTAGAAGGTGTTTATTGATCATTCTTAGATACATGCATAAACTTTTGAGGAGTGTGAAAGGATGTTATAGATAGATCAGCAGAAGACTTTGATATATACAATCTTTTAGATTAAGGAATATGTTGAATTCTGGCTTGCAATTACTTTGCGGCCGCTCGATCCTTTCGACCGATCATTCAAGCCTCTCGATAGTAGCTTTAGTACATGATAAATTACAAGAAAATTATTGGGCATGATATGATCTTATTTATCTGAACACTTCATCATAAAAGAATTGCTGAATTCGAATTGAAAGAAGTACAAAGAATTTGAAACATTCAAAATGACTTTCAATGAACAGTGGAAAAAGATATGCATAACTCAGGCTTTGCATCAAGTATGACTTCAAACAGTATTGAGTAAACATCAGTAGTCAATAAGAATAAGTTATTTTAGTCAAGAAATGTAAGATGTGACATCCAAAGAGCAAGGATAGATCCTTGATGGTTTTATAATAAGAGGTTTTCTTCTTTTCTTCTTTCATTTTTAGATTTTAATATAAGAGTTGGTGTTGTTGCATCTTTCAGTTATCTTGATTTTATAAGCTATTGACATATAATCTCAATAGATTAAGACATGAAAAATGCAAGAAGTAAACATCTCATCTAACCTAACCCACTGAAGCACATGGCATGTTGAGAGAATGACCCATTCAAGAAGACTACAAAGCAACCAAGTTCTAACATTATTCACTGAAATTAATTAAGATAATAAGAAGTTTCAAGCAATCTAGAAGTTTCCTGCTAATAAGAAAATGGATCAAAATAATTAATCAAGAAGAAAATAACATTTTTCCATTTCACTTCTGTTAAGATGGAATGAATTCCTGCATGCCCTTTAATTTTTTGCCACTTGGCAGCTGAACTCTGTTTGTTGGTAAGTTGTAAAATCACACATAGAATAATTAGAATCTTACACCTATCTGACATCCCCATATGGTCTTTTTAATTGATACACAGAAGGTATACTATAACATAGGAAAATAGATGATTAAAGAATAGGAAATTCAATAGATAGTGAACACTCAGGAAAGATTCCCTAGTTCAAGCTTCCAGGAAACATCTTGCATGTATTTAAACAGAGGTTAAAATAACAGATAGAATATCATAATAATCTTGTTCTTGGCTACTATTAAAAAATGGAGCTATTATTGGGCTCAGTGGTATTATGATAGTCAAAAAGTTTAGGAATAAACAATTGCAATCTATCAAAAAAGTCCAGAAGTGAAGGATAAGAGGAAATTAGACAAGATAGTGGCACTTATTAGAATATTTCCAAATTATTCATTTAAGTTGTCCCCATTCATGTAACCTTTTTGAGACAAAGAAAGAGAAATAAGAATCTCCATTTAACATGGAATCTGGTTTCATTTGTGGTTTATCTGTTCAAGTGCTCAGTAACTATCCCTACCCCAACCCCTAACCCCACCCATTCTGCAATTAAATCTGAGTTTATTCTGCTTTGCTTCTGTACTAAAGAAGATGAGTTTAACTTATCTCAGTAGTTGAAATTATTCAAGGTTTCTTTATATGTCTTTATGCATAGAACAAGTGAAACATGTTGGAAGGCCTGCAAACAGTAGTTTAGGTCTTTTACTGAGGCTTTTCTGCTGTCCCACATAAACAGTGCTTGACAAAGACCAGATAAGATGGAATGTAGACCACTAAGTTCCAACTTCCAAAGACTTGAAGCTGAATTTTTTTTTCTTCTTTTTTTAATCTGAATAAAGATTTGGGATAATCTATTCTTCCAATAGCTTTTTGGTTCAAATAAAGGGGAAGAATCTAATCAAAGAAAACATACAAATGCTTTTATAGCAGCTGAACTGCTATCATTGGGACTATTTTAAGCATTTGAATTAACTATGTCTCTGTAAAGCTAAAAAATAATCAAGTGGGAGAGAGCATCATGGTCAAGACCTAGTATATTAAAGAAAGAAGACTAGCATAGCATGACTCTTTAATATTGAGCCCTATATATTTTTATTTATCATCATAGGGAACCTAAGGATTCAAACTTTAGATGTTAATTGGTCACCCTCTCCAATTAACATCTTCACACTGATTTATATTTCCTAGTGGAAACATTCATGTATTATCTTACCAGGGCACTTTTTTCACACACATTCATGTATTATCCAACCTCTGGTCAAGCATGATAGAGGTAGACCAGTCAAAATTGAATGTAACTTTTAAGTACCAAATACAAATAGATACTGCTCCAATATGTATGATGGCTAATGGTCCATCAATCAGTTAAAAACATAATGCAGCATTGAGTACAACAAATTAGCACTTGCTACAAGGCATTCAACAAAGAAATATGGTTTCTAAAATACCTTAGGGCAGAGTCAAGCAATTAAATCAGCTAAAAATAAACAGGTTCAGCAAAAAAAGAATATTCATTTTTATTAATTTCTAGAACAAAGAATAAGGGTTTCACAACCACCTGAACTCTGTCTCAGCTAAATTGCAACTGTAGATACAAAGAGGAACTCAAGTTCATTTAGTCCTAGAAAGTGGCATCACAAAGAATGTCATTTTAGAATGACATATCATAAAACTGTACTTGACAAGAAAAAGGAAGCAACGAAGGGTCTCTGGAGCACTGGACACTGGGAAAGTAGTAATTCCTCTAATAGAATGTCATCCGATATTCTGCTTTGTTCTGCTGTAAGGAAAGAATGCATGTTAGAATGGTCTAAGATTAAAAATAGCAGAATAATTTAGCAGCACCTAAAAATATTCCTGAAGATACAACAAACTGTGGGTGAGAAGTTTCTGTTAGGAAGTGGTATTTCCAGAAAAGTAACTCACCCTTTCTCCCCTACGCACTGCATTCGCAATTAAGCAAGGTTTATATGGATTGAGATTTTGTAATATTTGTCTTTGCTATATTTGACCAAAATTTCTATCAAAACCTAGATTGCTTATATCTGATTTATATTGAAAGAGTTATGTTTGACGTACATGGAAGCTGTCAGAATCGCTTTGAATGATAATATTTTTTAGGTCATCAAATGAGAATTTACCAGAATTCAGGATTTTCAGCCATGTTTTACTTTTCATCCCAAAAAAGATTTATGATATTTTTTTAGATATTAAGGAAACACCAGAATAGAAGGTTGAAAATTGCACCTACCTATGAAAATCCAATTTTTGTCCTTGAACTAGGGGATAGACCTTTATCCTTTTAGATTCAAATTATCTATGTACAATAACTTAGGTATATGAGATACTTAAGTGATATGAGGTCCAAGTAAGTGCATATGGGGATAAAGTGACACTTAATAGTGCCTATCTTGGTTTCTAGTCACATTTCTACAACCTTTGTTGCGGGTAAGTAAAAGTCATATATGCTTTTCTGATTTTAGGCCAAAAATTCAAAGAATGATCCAAAATTGGTTGAGTATGTGACTTTTTCAACTCCACCGTATCTTGTTCTGTTTTTCATATCTTGGTGCTTTGACAAGTTTCAACCAAGTTACTATTCCATCTTACAAACTAGCATTTAAAGAAGAAAATGAAACTGAAATTAAACTTCACTTTAAAGGGGACTCAAAACTCCTAAATAGACTCTATCACTAATTAGCCTAACAAAACTAACAATAGAAAACCTAATATCCAGCTAATAAAAATCTACATAAATAAACAACTAAGATACCCTACTAAACCCAAAAAACTAATCCTGGTTTGTCTTCACTTGGGTCCCCCAACGAATTGGGCTGGTTGAAGGAATTGTTCCTGCATCACTAGCCTAGAGGTCTAAACCAACAAATACATGTTGAAATCTCCATAGATTCTGTAGGCTAGGCATCTAACTCAGATGCTTAGCGAAATACATCAAAGCAATAATTCTGCAGGTGTATCATCTAGAAAAGCATAGATTTCAAACTACAGTCTCTTTTCTTTTCTTCTCTCTCTCTCTCTCTCTCTCTCTTTCCTTCTTCTTCTTCTTTTTTTTTTATTTTTTTTATAATAATTTGATGCGTGTGCGTCTGTGTGTGTGCTTGTGTGATTGTGTGTGCATTGTGTAAGAAAAGGACCTGATTTCTTGTCTTGAATGCATTATAAACCATCTTTTTGGTCCGTCCTCCAAGATCCTGGAAGTGCTCTTGCATCTATTGCTCCGAAGAGCCAAGAAAACACTACTATCGTTCAGCTAATGATTTCTTTGCAGGAGAAGATAATAACTGCCCCCTAGATGACATTGAAAAAGCCCATCATATTGATTCTGTTGAGAGGCATAAAAGTGTTAGCCTGCAAGAAGGAATGAAAGGTACTAATAAATAAACAGATCAAATCTTTCAGCACAGTGTTGATAAAGGCAAGCATGTTGAAGAAACAAAACAACCTGTTACAAAACTTAGAGCAGGGCAAGTTTCATTCAACTTAGGGCCTGCATTGTTCCCTGAAAAGTGAAAACCCTCTTCTTCAAATTACCCATAGTTTAAAGCCTTTTGATTCCAAAGTTGCCTTCCATGGTTCTAACTTGGTATTAATCTTTACTTTTGTCTTGTCCATCAACATAATATCTTTAGTAAAATGCATACACCAAGGAACCTCATCTTGAATGTCTTTGATTAATTCATCTATTATAAGTGCAAATAAATGTGGGCTTAATGCTATACGCAAAAATCTTAAAAACCCTAAGCCCATTCTTTTTGAGTTGAGATCCTAGAAAACTAGTCCCTAGTTGGGCCTCATCAATCTAGGGTTGTATCAACCGCACTGCCACCCCCCCCCCCCCAAAAAAAAAAAAAAAAAAAAACACACCACAAACACTCACAAAATCAAATATCTTATTTTTTTCTTCTTCTTAATGTAATGACATTAGGCTTTTCCTTTCTGGTTACTCTTTTCTTCCAGGTGTGATCTACCCTATTCTTCTACCCCTATAATCTTTTTCATTGTATCATATATTCCTCAATATTTTGTGTTCTTCCATATTACTATTTCTTGCCAACTAAACTGTTGCATAATCTTTGCTGAGCATTGCTTCTGACTTGTAATATGATCATCCAAGAATTTACTGAGTAATTAAGATCTGCTTACCAGATTTGATTATCATCTGCTATTAAGTTCTCTTGGTTCTTGAACTTCGCTTGAAATATATATACGGTTTCATGTATTTTCTGACATTCTTTATTTTCAGGATTCTTATAATAGCTATATTGTCCCGTCTTTTGCAAGACACTGAAAATCTTATATCTTCCATATTCTGATCTCATCAATTTCAAATTGATCCCAATTTCTAAGAGTGGTTCTAGGCTTCTAGCAGATCTGTGCCTCAAGAATGCCTTTTAGAACCTAAGCCACATCAATAACCCTCAAAACAGGAAAAGTTCAATATTTGCACTTCATACTACTATGAATAAGCCCCAGTTATGCACCGATTATCATTGATAAGCAGCCAAACATTTAATCATTCCAGACCAACTTATACTTCCTAGGAATCCTATCCATAAGCATCAATCATACAGCTAAACAATTTATTTATTTATTTTTTTAAAAAAAGGTAAACACTTTATTGATTAAATGTGAAAAGAATTGGTTGTGTCCATATCCATGACATGGGAATACACAAGGATTCGTATGGTTTAGTTGTTCCAAGGAAAAACTTATACATAACCATGGAAAGGAAAGATGATTGGAAAAGTTGTTCAAAGATGAAAAAATCAATGTTCTATAAGGACCTAAATATTGCCTTCTGTGGAGACTATTCTGACTACTTTAGTGGGTGATAGCATGAAATGTGCAGTAGTATTGACCTTCTTGATTGGGTTCATACATCTCCATGTGATCACTTTGATTTGAGATGTGGAATTTGGTGATCTCAAACTGACAATTTTACTCCTACTTACAAGATGAGGGGAATTAATTTTACTGGTTCACTTTGGGAAAATAAGTTCTTACCCAGCATTTAGAGTAGTGTAGTTGTGGACTATCAGCTCTTGACAAGGAAATTAATTAGATATACTGTTGGCAAAGATGAAGAAATCAACAATATCAGCTACAATAGCTAGGAATAGGATGAGCAGGGGAAGAGAATTGAAAATCTATATAGGTCTGTAGTTGACAGGGTGTAATTAATCCCCAATTGAGCAAATAGAGAAAAATGTCAACCACATCTATGGTTAAACTTTGGAATTGTTTTAGGTATGTGTTATCTCACTCACAGCATCAATGAAAGAATAAATTACTAACTACTTACATTCAAATGTTTGCCAGCCCATTGGAGAAACACTGGAACTACTCTTTTTTGCAACATCCAAACAGAGTGAACTGAAAAGATCAGCAGAAACTTTTTCCTTTCCAGTAGGTATTCCAAATTTGCGTTCTATTACTTGAGGCAGCCCTTTTGGAGGAGGTAACGTTGGCACCTTCTCATTCAATTCAACAGAACCCTGACAGATGTCAAACAGGCTTAACGATGAATCATATGACAAACAACAGCCAATAAAGATCAGATTTGAGAACCTTTAATACAGCATACATGAAATTTTTTCTAATGAATCCTATTTTGAAATCAAACGGGAGGAATTCATCTCATATAAGATGCAGTGGTACTCCATATTATTCATTCAATTTTATATTTTCTGGGATTTCTCTTTGAAACCATAATCTAGAGCCTTTTCTTTTAAAAACCACCAGAACCCTTTGGATCTTCCCTAGTATCTTGGATCCAAATCTGATACGGTTAAGAATGCTAAGATACTAGTTGAGACTATCAAAAATCTCACATCAATTTCTCATTGAAGCTGAAAACACTACACATCATCACCACTCTTACACTCTCATGTGATACTTTATTAGGAGCAAAAGAAAGTTTGCTTGTCGACACCTTTAAAGTGTAAATTTAAAATTTGAAACCCTCACCTTGCACACCTAAGTTTGTAAATAATCAATATTGAATGCCAATATCCTACCCAAATGAAATTAAACACAATAACAGGGTAAGATCATAAACCAAGCTATAGCACTCACACCCATCCCATTCAATCAGTTTCTCTGATTTTCATTACCATGTCGTTTTTCCGCAACCAAAAGCATCTATTCTGGTTTTCTGCCTTCTCACCAGTGTTTCTGTAATTTTTTGATTGCCGGCCAGCAATGAAGCATTTTCTGTTGCCTATCCTCCCTGAGGAACTCACAAAGATAATCTGCAACCCATTTTTTGAGCCTAATCAGCTCAAAGAAGTAATACCCCATAAAAATGGAGACCCCATGCCAACACTAAAATCTTTACAGCTTCTAGTCCTCATTGATATGGCTAAACGTGACATGATTATCCATGAATCTCCTTATAATCTGCTAAAGTACAAACCAGTGCCGGTCCTGCTCTTGCAACCATCAAGTGGATGCATTTTTTTCATGATTCAAGAAGCAAAATACTCTACGAGATGCGAAAAAGCCCAAGTAGAAGCTGTTCAAAGAGTATAAGTATTAGTAGTATAGTAGTAGTCCCATAGCTGTCTTCTTTTTTTTAAGGTTTTTTTAATTAGTTTAATTGAACCAGTGGTTCAACTTCAGTCCTTGTTCAGTTTTAAAGTTGTCATGTGACAATGAAGCACATGGCATGTCATATGCAATTAGGGCCCATTCATACCTGCCTATGATTTCTAAAGGAGGCAGTGTTTTGTTTTAGTACAATTTCTTTTCCTATTGTAACTAGGATTAGGTCCTAAGGATTTAAGCACCCTATTTATAACCCCTGCGTGGGAGGAGAAAAAGATTTGAATTTTCAAATATTGCTTATTACAAATTGCAAGAAGCTAGTGCTGCCTTCTTCTTTTTGTTTGCCTAATGAGTAGTTTTCTGCTTTATGATTACACCTAAGCTGGTGGGATTGGTTGGACAAATCGGCTCCTAAGCCAAGAAGGTTCTTCAGAGCTTCCCCTTCAACTAGACTGTAGATCACCAAAATTTTGGCTGAAACAGTGAAACCTAAATACTTTCTGTTTCGGTAGTGATTTTGACTTGGTAGCGCTTGAAATCAAGACATTTTGAGATTTCAGCAAGACCTAAAATCATATTCTCAGAACATTTTAGGTCTACCCTTGAATATTTTAGTGCCTTAAATCTAAATCGAAACACTCTTCTGTATTATAGCATTCAAGTTTCCATTGAACATGACCATACAACCTTAAATGACTTCCTCATAGCTTACCATGAAACCTACTCACAAATTGGCTCTGTTATATAATTCCTTACATTATCCTGAACACATTGTTCAACACATAAAAAAATCTTTAAGGGAGAGTCAACAGACCATGAAGATTGACTACAGAACTTTACAAGAACTATACCCAACGACGTCTATTTACTGATGCTGCTTGTCTGACACTAATATTGTCAATAGAAATGGGAGCAGATCCCATGAAGTTCTTGGAACTGCCAACGTTACTTCTATGGTCAATTCCCAGGTTGTGAGAGATGCTACTTTCCATCGGTTTTGAGATGAAATGTTTTCCATTTTTGGGAACCCATCTTTTATCTACATACCTGATAAAGCCCAAAGGATTAGAAAGCATTAGAATCTACAGATGTTCAAAACATACATCCAATTTCAAGGTCTGATAAAGAGTTTTAACGCACACATACTTTGCAGGAATAAAGCTCTCAATCCCACTTCTGTTGTAATTTGGTGGTAGTTCTGCTTCCCAATAGCTATTTGACTTTTCATTGTTTGTGGCTAGAAAGCAACAAAAATTAAAATCAAAGTTACCAAGAGATGTAGAAGCTTCCAAATATAGTCATTTTATGAAATAAAACTAACTGTAGAAAAACCAAGAGCATGTCAAAGAGCTTAAGTGAGCAAGAACCAACAGCATACCGGACAAAGAAAGAGCCCTCCTACTCCAATAATGGAGAAACTATTTGCTTCTAAAGCTCTTTCTCCATGCATTGATTTTCTTAATTTTAGATGAAAATGTGTAAAGCCTTGGAGGGTTTACCCTCCAATGACCATCACACCTTCCATGAGCATGCAGTGCAGGTATCAGTATGCTATTGGAGATTTGTGCTATCTTAGCAGTGTAATCAACATACATATTAGGTCTCCCATTCAAAGGAAGATTTCTCACATTGCATAAAGGAAACCTGCTCTGGCATCCAAGTGTCTAATGTGGTAGATCGTACCTGTGGAATAAAGTCAAAAAGCTAGGTCAATCACCAGTAGTTAAAAAACTCAAAAATCTAAATGTTGTTACAATGATGCTAATATGGAAGGAAGATTACAAAGTCATCTATCTATTTATACATGAAATATTAGAATATAGAAACTGAAATAACATCATTATTTTCTTCAGACTAAAGAAAATATGATTATAACCTGCTATTCTCATAGAAAAAAAATATAAAGGGACCATATTGAATTTTTGTAAAATATAAAATGAAAGGAACATAATAAATAAACAGACCTTTGATATGTGCACTCCAAGACTCCGATGTATGCCTGAACATTGTATGCAGATAAAGATCCCAAGGTTTATGCTGGCCCATCTAGGGCCCCTGATATATACGATATAATGATGTTTGAATTGAAATTTGAAGTCAACAGTCAAGGAAATGAATAGGAAAGAAATGAACAATCATGCTGCGCTAAATAACATGATTGACTTAGCTCTGCCAAAACAGAATTGGATTTAAAGATGCATACTTGGTCCTGCAATCTGCACATTCCCTATTCTCAGGGAGTTTGAGAAGACTTTCCAATATCTGCACATAATCAATCCAAAACATGAGAAGTGACAGATAAGAGCACAACCATCACTAGAATATGGCCCATACAGAGTGGCAATCGCTCATGAGCTTGAGTGACAGGAGAAAATTGACATGATTTTGGCACCAACATCAGTTCTAATGAATGGCGACCTCTTAAAGCTATTAGTGGTGAAACTAGGGACCATGAAAAAAAACCCCATGATTTTTGGGTCACTATCAAGATAGTAGGTCTAAACAATACTAGATCTATTAATATAGCTCTTCCTTGGCTGTACTTATATGCGGGAGATTCAACTTTGTTTATTGCTTGGATGAATAAAGAGAAGGATTGGCCTCGGAAATTATCTTACTTGGTCAAGAAAGTTTTTATCAGTGGATGGATGAAGAAACCTGCAATTGTTTGGGAGCCAAGACACAGCATTTCTGCAGCTGATTTATTGGCTAGGAAGAGGTAAAAAGTCTTTGTAAACTGTGGTACCATACCAGCGTATGTGAGGATGGGAGGAATAAGACTTTTCCCCATCACCAGTGCACTATATATTACTACATGCCACAATCCCTCATGTAGCTCGTAAATCAAAGGGATTTTCCCACAATACTCTTGGGTGCAGCTTTGTGCATGATCATGTATGCACAGAGTCTACATTTTGGCCCTTTGTCTAGTGAGGGGCAGAAATAGTACTACACACCTTCTCTGTCACTCATCTCCGATGAATGAAACAGGATAAAACCTATTGCATTGCAATTTTATACAATTCATAATTCAGAACAAAGATATGTTACTCATCACAAGAAGGGTAGATTGATGGTGCCCTACTTAATCTAAAATCAACAACTTGGCATGTGTGCCAGACATTTTTATGACCTTATTAGTTAATTCGGTACTTGCAACTTGATAGCTGGTTCCTATGACGAAGCAGGTGCATACAGGTTTTAAACCAGAGACACATGTTTTAACTACTTCAAGAGCTGGCGCTACTTTCGTAGCTCATAGTTTCAAATCCAGGAAAAGGAAGAAAACCCATCTTACAAGATCAGAAGAATTTCTATCTTGCCATCAGAAGACATGAAATAATTATTCTCAATTACCACCTATCTAGATAGAAAATATGGATACATAACAAAAGCACAACACCAAAATTAGATTCTGTAACGTAAAATAATCAAGAATCGTTGATCAGAAGAAAGGAGCAGAAAGAGGAGAAACCCACTAGAAGAAAGATATCTTTATAGATGAAAATGAAGGAAACCAGACAAAATCAATTGGATCCTCAAAAATTAATACTCATTAAGTAAATAAATAAATAAAAGAGGATAACTAAGAGCTGATTATGACCTACAGCAAGCAAAATCAATGAAACTGGAGTTTAATTTGATAAACACCTTCGTGTGCCTGGCATTAATCTCCTTAGAAATGGACGCTTTCTTGTTCATAATTGAATCTTCCTCCCTTCGAATGGACCGTAGAAGCTTACCAAAAGATCTCAGGAAGCGAAGAAGGCAAAAGAAAGGCAACATAAGCAAGAGACACGCATTAATTCCTGTTACGAGGATAAGAAAATCCGTCTTCAGATTCCTGGAATCCCGCCATTGTGAAACGCACGATCCATTGGTGAAGGGGCAGAAGCTGTCTGCACATTTCCCCCGCCCCCAAAACCCAGAAAAAAAGAAGAAAAAAAAACTCACCTGAGACTGCAAAATTTATTTATTTTTTATGTATTCTTATCCCTTTTCAAAAGGTGCGAGTTCGACTCTTTCTCTTCACCTTCAAAATGGATTTTTTTTTAAATTATTTTTTATTTTTAGATTTTATTTCTCCCTTTTTTTTTGTCTCAATTTTCTCTCTCTTATATGGTCACGTATTCTTGTTCCATAAATAATGAGGAAGTGGGTCCTTTGGATAATTTTGTTTTTGCCAGAGACTAGACTAGGAGAGAGGTTAGGACTTAGGAGACTTTGTTCAGAGGGGTGAACGCTCCTTTCGAGGACTTGTTTTTGGTCTCTAGCTGATTCGATCATTGTTGATATCTGAGCCTGCCTGTAGCATCGGTTAAACAAGTCTGCATAGTTTTTGGGCTAACATGACATTCTCAAGAAGACGATCATGGATAAGTCCTTGATAAAGTGCATGAAAAGCTATATTTTTGTCTAGATTTTCAATATGAATACTTAAATTGTTAAATTTTTGAATGAAGTCCTTGATTGACTTCGAATGATCTTGGTTATTTGAGAACAGTGTGTCCTCTTTCTTTTTTGTACTTGCACCCATAGAACAAAATTCCGTCGAAACTTGCGAAATTTCCACCGAAATTTTCCTTTTTGGGAACCTCGAAAACGAAAAATTAGGGGACTGAAAAAATCCTAAGTTTCAATCGAAACTTGTTGAAACCTCGAAACATGGTTCAACCCAGCTAGACCAGCTGCTTCATGAGAAAAAAAAATTCCCAAATTTCGTAGGAAACACAAAAATTTTCATGGGAATCTGGAAAATTTCATGGAAACTTGGGAAATTTCGTGGAAACTTGAGATTTTTTCCGGCAAGTTTTGTAGCTTTCTCAAATTTTCAATTTTTTTTTGTTTTTTTCATGTTACCCCAAATACCGCGACAAATACCCCCTCTATCAGGACTTCCCTATCTAAATTGCGTATTCCCTCAAATTGGTTATCTTAGGCATGTTGATGACCAGACTTTTAAAGTTACACTTGTCGATTACCTTGACAACCATAGGCATCAAATGTCATGGGATGTCTATGTTCGTTAGTTGGAGGAGATGATGTTACAGGCATAATACTACTTAGTTCATACGATGTATCCACTCTTGGCACTAAGTTGTATTTTGTTTTATTGTCAGTTACATTTGTATTTGATGTTTTGAAGTTAGAAATTATATAATGAATGCTATGTACTTAGGTAGTTAATTAAGTTTATCGTGTACTTCTCGGACAACTCTACATTCATGTTATGTACATTGAATGATATATCTACATTGACTTTTTAAGCAAAATACAGCCAATGTGTTCTTTATACTCTAATTAGCTTAAAATACTCCCTAAAATCTGTCGAAACTTGCACGAGAAAATCCTAAGTTTTCTCGAAATTTTCCAGTTTCCCACCTAGGTTTCCTATTTTCACTTGGTCAAAACTTGAGTTTCCCTCAAATTTTTTTCTATAATTGCACCGCTTTAGAAGCGTGATTGGAAGACTCGACCAAGCTGGTTGAACCATTCTTCCGTCCTAGAAACCATTCAGATGTTGCTCTAGTAGTGAGGTTGGAAAGATTTAGCACACGGCTACTTGACTGTGCATATATGAGGACATTACTGATTTATAGAGCATAATATGGTGCCTTGGGCACTTGGTTCCATCAAACATAGTGAAGGTTGGGCACTTGAAGTCTTTGGGAATATTTGCTTCCGAAATAGTTTGAACAAAATGATCTTCCTTTAGTACGGAATATAAGTCATCTTTACTTGAATCTTTTAGCTTTTTTAATATTTTATCAAGATCTTCGAACCGCCAGTCAACATAATCTGTTCCTTTGGTCAAAACTTCATTGTTACCCCCTCCTTCGTCGTGCTCGGCTAGGGGAGGACTAATTTCTTAATCTTTGAAATCTTCATCTCCTTGGGGGAGGGTCCTCGGACACTACCCCACGTGTTGGTGGGAATTGCTAGCTGACCTTAACTTTAGAATGCGTACTTGTTAATGATGATGGTGTCTTGGTATTTATAGATCTTAGGAGATTACCTTAGCTATGATAGAGTTTGACTGGGACTCCGTTGTGGTTCCTGACTTCTCCAAAGCAGGAGTAGAGTCTTATTCACGGGGAGAATATTACTTGTATGTGAGTCCAACTTGGACTCTAAGAGTAATTTGAGCTTCTTGACCTAGTTAGGGACTCAGGATTTTTGTTCCTAACTTCAAGGGAGTCAATTACAATTTCAAAGAGTGTGCATTACTGAGTACCTTAGTTTGTTGTGGTCCAACCAAGGTTTGATTGGTCAAGTTCGTCCTTGGTCGGACCAAACCGATCTACTATGGGTCATCCATATCCATATCCATTATCCATCTAACCAGTAATCAAGTTCCTTTTGCAGATCTTACCCAAAAAAGTTTATTCTACAACACTATTTTCAATTCCGCACCAGCCTATGATCATCTGATAAAAAGAAGATCCCATAGGTTTGCTCCAATTATATGCAGTTGAGGCATCCAACATTGAGAAAGTCTCCAAAATTTTGCAGCCAGTAGGAGCTGGGTAATAGTATGTACTATGATCGTTTGTGAAATTATTTACACAGTTGAGGCAGAGCCATGAAACCCTCATATGGTATCAGGTTTAACCACCAGTCAGCCTTCTTACACAACCTATAGCGAGAAGCTTTAACCAAAACCCTGACCCTGCCTTAGTTTTCAGAATAAACCAGGAACACCTCACCCAATAACCCTGTTGTGATCATTTCTACATAAAACACACATGTAACTGAATATCTTTTATTACCATTCCCATTTAGTGGGACACACCTTACCACAATCCAAGAAAAAAAGTTACAAATTACAAATCAAATTAAAAAAAAAAAGAAAAAAAAAAAAAAAGAAGAGAAGAAGAAGAAGAAGAAGAAGACATGAAGAAGTGAGAAATCCTGTGCCCTAAACGTCAAGCAGGAAGCTGTGTCGTCTACTTATCCTTAGGAGCTGGGAATATTGAGTAGTAAGTCTGAACGATAGTGAGAAAGCCAAGAAGCACTGCAGCAAAGAAGGCAATGACTGTCCATGGACTACTAAAATGAGAGGTCACACAGTCAGTTACCCAAAGCCAACCCTTGTTGTTGAAATGATTCTGAATGAGGTTTCTAACATGTCGATACTGATCAAAATTTGGAGCCAAGTCAGTCGCCAATTCATTAAAAAGATCAGCCACATGTTGGTCACTACCCAGGAAATTTTGGAGCACACCTTGAACTCTGAGCTCTTTCACATCTTCTGGACCATCTATGAGGGAATCCATGAAGCATATGAAGGAGGTGATTTCACCATTCTTCATGAAATCAGGACATGCTTCGTAAGCTGCCAAGTTTAACCACTTCGTCTTGAAAGAGTCATCAATGATGGTGGCAGGAAGGAATAGGCGTGCAATTGGTCCCCGTGAAATGAAGTCGACCTTGTTTTCGGAAGACTCATCGCTGATCACACACTTGATCCCTGAAGCTTTGAGCTCATGGACGGAACGGAAGGACTGCCACCCATTGTCTATAGCCTCCTTGCTGCGGCTTTACTGTATGAAGGAGCTCAGTTCGGAAAAGGTCAAGCAGATGAAGTGGATTATTATCATCTTTCTTCGCTAGCACCGGGATTTGGCTTTTCATCGGCAGGTGAAGTTTGCTCTTTCTTTGGCTTGAATAGACGTTTGCTATCAATTTGGCTTGAATAGACGCGAGCAACAATTCGCTGGTGAAGTTTGCTTTTCACCGGCAGGTGAAGTTTGCTCTTGCTTTGGCTTGAATGGACGGGAGCAACAATCCGGTGAAGTCTGCTCTTTCTTTTGCTTGAATAGACACGAGCAACAATCCAATGACCTACCTTTGATGCCTTCGTGCTTTGTCTGGTTTATTGATGAACTGTTGGAATATGTTTTCTTTTTCATTTTCTTGTGATGGCATGAACTCCTCCTTCAATGCTTGAAGAATAGTATATGGGAGTTGATTTTCAAGCAATAACAAGTCCATTGTCATGATGGCTTTGTGGTCATTCTTAATCTGGACATCATTAGGATTTTTCAGAATGCAGTGAATGAAATACACTACAAAACAACCATCCAAGAACATCAAGCACTTGAATTCTTCCTCATTGAACTTAGCTAATTTCAAATCATCCTTCGCATAACATTCTCTAGCCTTGTGTGCCACCTCATCGAACTTTTCACTCTGGAAATAGTTGTTGAGGCTTTTTCTCTTAGTCTTTACATAAGAGCCGAAATTCTGCACAAGTTCAATCTTGAGGGTATGCCCCAGCACAAGCTTTGGGTCGCCGTGGTGGTATGGACCAATGGAGACGAGTCTTGGGTCATAGTTAACCTTGTTCTTTTCAACTTCTCTAAGAAGTCTTGTAACTCTCTGTATCTTAGCAGGTCCTTTTCCTACAGCTTCTCCAGATGTGATACCTAAATGGTGTTTGAATTCAAAATACATAACAATTTATCAATTAGCAAAAGTGTGTGGAAAGCCCAATCCCCATAAGATAATAACAAATAGGGATAATTACTGTTGCTCCTCGGTAGTTTGATTTTATTACTAATAAAACCCTGTTATTTATGAAAACGTTCCCCCCCTTATAACGGTGTTAAGTTGCCGTTAAGTTTGAATATTTAATGTCTAATTTGCCCTTCATTAAAATTAAGAAACTAAAGGACGATTCTATCCTATTTATAAAACCATATTAAATGTCAATTTTACCCTAAACTTCATTTATTTTGAATTAATGAAATGGACAAAATTCAAATCCGATTTGGTTGAATTGATTTCCCTTCCTCTTCGGTTCTTTTGGTTTTTCAATCATTCTTTCTTTTTTGGTATTTTTGTTTTTATTATTTTTTATTATTAAAGAATAAAACGGATTATAGTTTTTTCCCCGATTGGGTCTACTTGACAAAAGGTAAATAAATAAAGAGATAAGTATAAGGGTATTTTGGGGTTTTTGGAATATAAAGATGCCACATCTCGGTTACTCGGACTTACGGTGGGGGCTGTATTATAGACGTTGAGGTTGGATTAGTATTTTGGTCGGGGGATCTGTAATAAAATCGTGCAATGTATTATCCCTAACAAATATCAACAAATGGCTTCTGGAAATAAACATCACACCTGTCATGGACAAACACCCCAAGAATACATTACACAACCCACAACATGAGTATAAAATGCTAGATACTCACTTCCTATATTACCATTGCAGGGGTATATAATGAAGAATTGAAGGTAGCAGGATGGAGCGTGGGACTTATGGAGCATGGCATTTTCGTTTTTGCTAAAGTAGGGCAGATGGAAAAAAGTAACTCCATAGAAGCGTTAATGAAGACAATAAATGAAGGCGTAAAGAACACAGACACAGATCGCATCAAAGAAATGTGGACCAATGATGTGAAGGCAATCCCTCTCTTTGACGCTCCACCCAAGTTGCACTGGCCTATTTACCTAATATCTGATTTGGTAGACATTATGTCTACATTGCTAAATGCTACATTTTGTAATTATAAGTCCCCAACATTCCTTAACTCTCTAAATAATGTAGCTAGTAAGTTTATTAGTGATTATGCACCAACCAACAGACAAGTAGTTTGAGCCTCATACAAACTAACAACATATCTATGATGCTCAGTAATTAATATGCTTCTTTTCTTTGATAAAAAAAAGTGTGTGGAAAGCAATTCTGAACTCAATTTTAGGTTTTTTCTTAAAAAATTTAGATGATACCTATAACCTATACATGCAAGTAAAATTTTCAAGCGATTCCAATTGTCTATAGGTGCCGGCCTTCCTTGCATGCCAAGTACCGGCCAGGTAATTCCAGTTGAATGATTTAAATTTAAACCTTAGTTTTATTCCACATCCTTGTGGCTGCATGCGATGTAAAAAATGGCTGAGCCAATTTCCCCCCCCTTTTCTTGTCTCAAAGAGCCAAAGAAATTGAATAAATGAATGATTCACTTCTTGCTATGGTTTAGAAGGGAAAAACATCCTCTGCTGTGTGCACAACAGTGTAAATTTATGCTTAATAACTAGTTGATAAAGCAAAGAAATTACAAGGCATAAATCCGCACAATGGCTGAGGAATATTTTCCGGTTCAGAAGTCTCTATATATGTTTTGTATTTTCAAGGGATTTTTTTTTTCAAAATTCTATTTGTTTGGCTGAGAGCCAGTTTAACAGCAAAATTCCATCCCCATTGATAAACCCATGAAGGAGAGAAAGCTTACATGTCACTTTCATTGTAAAAGTGGACCCTTAATGACGCTCTTTGTGTAGATTGACGAGTTCAAGTTCATCTATTGTATATGGAAATGGTCATTTGATAAACTCGCTCAAAAAATATTTCCAATTAAACTTGCAACATGAAAATTCTAATTTTTGAGCAAGGATATGAGATAGGAAAGCACGGTAAAAGGATTTGCAAGTACAATTGTTTAAAAAAGATGTTCACAGTCAAACCATTTTTCTCCCAAATTAATTTTAGCACATTACCTTTAAATTAAAAAAAATAATAAAATTAAAAAAAAAACACAAAAAGAGAAAAAGATAGGGTGACACTGGTTGTTGCATGCATGGTATCTCATGCAACCAGGGCGGAGCTTCCCCTAAGACTGTCCCCCCCCCCCCCCCTGATCTTTTGAAATTTTGTAGAGAGACTCCACTGGTTCTCTTTTCAAGTGTGAAATACCAGCACTTGGGTTCTCCTGATTGAAAAAATACCACCACACATTCCCTCTCCCCACCCAAAAAGAAAAAGAGAAAAAAAAAAAAAAAAAAAAAAAAACTGCCTCTGCCCCTATATACAACTGTGAGAAATATCCATGAAAGCAATACCATACAAACTTACCTAACTAATCAAAATTACCCTTCTCTTTAATCGAATGAGAAAGCATGGAATACCTGATGATAAGAGATTTTCACGCTCCAAGATAAGGTTCAAATCCTTGCATGTTTGAGGTCCTGCTTAATGTATTACAACAAGAAATGCAAATCCAGGTGAGGCATTATAGTAAAGCTGAATCAAGGAAATGCAGTAATGGAAGTGCAGCTATTACCTATGTCTAACTACAGCATCTCCAGAACTAACTGAAGGAGTGTTGGAAGAGGCCATTCAAGAAACACAGAGACGTAAACGTAATTCGTAATAGTTCTTATTTTGTTTGCATTGGTGTGTTTCAGTATCCAAAAACTATATATAAGCATAAAAAGTTAGTTTTTTTTTTTTTCCTTTCTTAGTTGGAAGCATCATAATCTATTATTACTCAAGCAAGGTATTACATAAGAATTCCAAAGTTAGTGTCTCTTTTGTCTTTCTTTTCTTTTATCATCTAAGAAGGAACTTATATGGAAGAGAAAGATAAGAAATGATGCTGGAGTTTCATCTTTTATCTTCATAAAGACACACGAGATACACGAGATATTGTGAAAAGAACAACTGAAATGAACAGGCTTCAACAATGGCTTAAATTAGTTATGAAGTAGGGAATCTGGGGCAGAAAATGCTTTATTTGATGTCACCATTGTGACAATTTAAGAGAGATAGAATATTGTGGACTTGTTAGCATAGAACTAAAGTGAAAGTAGTTCTTCTTTATAAGTAACCAATAAAAATAAAACCAAGCAAGCTAACTAAATCTTCTTTAATTATCCTGATTTGTGTGCTTAGAGGTTGGAAAAAACTACTCAACACTAAAAACCCATAACGACTCAAATCTCATGTCATGATCTTCAAAAAATAAAATTCAATCATCTTCTTCAAATTGTTATAAATGAGAATGTTATTTGTTATAATAGTAAAATACATTTAGGGTTATAAATCGATTTTACTAACAAAATTCTTGATTGATTAAATGTCAAATTTTACATAGATTGATTTAAATGCTTTCCCTAGCAATAGGTGTTGTAAACCTTTTTTGTGGACTTGAATATTTTTAACCATTTTTTCATTTTAATATTTATCGAGGGTTGGGAGTGAAGAGGGAAGGATCACCAAGTAATATACTTGCTTTTATATACCATCATGGAAACAGTATGAATAGTGCTTTTCATTGTCTGATTAATGTCATGTTCATGATTTTTAAATTCTCTTTTTTCCAAACATTTTTATTTTAAAATTAATTTTTTTTCCTTGCTCGAATAAAGTTTTCATTGTTTATAAAAAATTTAAAATAAACTGAAAGGAAAAATGCAAATATAGATTAAATTGCCATCAATCTACCTAAGTTCACAAATCTTACGTTAAAAATGTGGTTCTAGCTTGGACCATTAACATTTTATTTTTAGCTACATAAGAGAGTTAAATACTTGGTGACACAATTATAGCATGACACATGCTTATTTACTTCTAATAGAAATTATTCTTTTAAACATTCCAATCCCTTTCAAAGTTTCAAAGTTTCAAAGCTTTAAGCTTCATTTCCTTTTTAAGGAAAAGAGAAAATTAACAAATTTTCCTTCATCTCTTGAGAGGTAGTCACTAACTTTCTCCATGTACTTGTTGAACAAACTATCAATTATAGCGTCTCCAAAGTGACAAGCGATCAAGGGTTCAACCACTGCTCTAATACACTTGGCCACTTTCTGGCCACTTATAAGTCTATCAAACATGAAGCCCTTGTTATCATCATCATCACTCCCATCCCAATTGACATTGAAGATCTCTAGTTGATCAATATCAAACGATCCTTCTGTGCGAATTGCATACTCTAACTCTTTACGAGAAGGCATATACATAGGCAGATTGAACGTATCCACTTTAGCTTCTTCAATGATACCCTGAAACAAATTTTAGAGAGGTACATATTTAATCAGATGAAGTTAGGGTTTGATATAAATGCATGATAGTAATACTAAGCATACATACCTCTGCGACCAAGTCATTAAGCGACTTAGACAAGAGCTCCCAAAAGTATGCCTCTTTGTCGAAGGGATCTTCACTTCTCCTTCCTAACATTGTTATAACCATCCGCCCTCCTAGTGCTAGCTCCTTAGAGCGCAAGTTAAGGAATAAGGAGAAATCCTTTAGAAATTGCTCTAAGTACGCTCTGAGCACACTAGAAGGTGATGTCCTTGTCAAGTAAATACTCCCCTTGTTACTTTCAACCATTGTTGGAACCTACAATGTGTAAACCAACCCTTGTATGATTGTGCATGATAGTAAGGATATTATCAAGTATGTAATAGAGGTGCAAAAACTAATTATTAATTTAGGAACCTGAGAGAGCCAATGAAGGCTGGAAGAGGAATGGAGGAAGTCTATTGTGTTGCTTGGAAACAACCTATCATAGAAAGAACCAGGTAGTCCAGTGATGGAACATGGCCCAAACTTATTACCCTTCTTCTTCTCTAGTTGCTCGTAGAAGGCTGGCAACAAGGTCTTGAAAATATTGTTGAAGTCGTTACTTGGAAGATCATTGAGGAACACTTGGAATTCAGGCATATTAAGCTTCAATCGATTGCATGTTTCATCAATTGCATCAATTATCTCTGAGATCACCAGTAAAGTGTTGGGTCCCGAAGAACATCCCAAATCTGCAACCCTTAAACACTGAGGTAAGTTAGTGACATACAGGTCTGAAATGCTCCCAATCACCACTCGCTTTGCCTTGGTTATCACCAGCTCCTGAAAAACCAGAGTTCAATCATAAACTCCTTAGTGGAAATGAATATAAATAGAAGGAATTAGAAAGAGAGATAATAATGATTAAAAGAGCGAGTAGCTAAGTACATACTTGAAATTTGGAGTTACTAGCGTAGCTAGTTTCTCCATTCCCACAGTTCATGTGAAAATTTTTTTGGACCTCCATGAGTTCCTAAGTTGAACTAGTATTTCGATCTTTTTTAAGTCTGAGAATGATCGATCTCTGCAAGCTAGGTTTGTAGCTCTTTAGTTAATGAGTCTGGAGATTTCAAATATTTATAGATTTCAAATTTATGAAGTCATAATTTATAAAATTAATTATTTCGTTAACTAAATATGTGGAATGAAATCTATGGATTTATCAATGATTTTTGTGATAGCACAAATGTGATTCATGTTTTTAGTATAAAAATATGAATCTCTAGATTTCATGAATCTAAAATTTTTTACAACCAAACGGGTATAAATCTTGCATTCATGACCGGCCAGGTCCATGCTACACCATCACGTCCACCCCCGTTAGGTAGATATAAGACATACATGGTTAGGTGGATATAAGACACATGAATTTGGTGGAAAAATTGGAATTGCCACACCTTTTAAAAATTTAAAACAGTATATAAAATAGGAGTCCCAAGAACATGAATTATATCTTATTAATGAAATCTTCGGTTTCAACTTTATCTGATTTGGTTTATTTGAAATTTTTTCTTTTATTTTACTGTCATATTTCATGTTTCCAATTTTTTATTTTTTGGTAGGAGTAGAACATGCTAGCGGTTTACACAATAAGAAAATAATATAAATTTTCCATTTTCATTTATTTGGTTTAGTTCCACCGGCCAATTTTATAAAAACTCAAGCCAATAAAATCAAACTTTAGTCTATACTGATTTGCTCACAGAGATCGGAATTGGCTTTTTAGCATAGAATTAGCCGGGTTGGCAAGTGGTACTCTTTTCCGTAGTTCTAGTTGTTAACTCTTTTTTATTAAGGGTCTATTTGATTACATAACTTGATTTATTTTTGATAGCCCATTAACCGGGGCCCTGATTTTCTTTAATTATCCTGATTTGTGTGCTTAGAGTTGGGAAAAAACTAGATCAAGACTCAAGACCCATAACGACTCAAATCTCATGTCATGATCTTCAAAAAAATAAAATTCAATCCTCTTCTTCAAATTATTATAAAACTCATTATGACTATTCCAGGTTGAGCAAATTATTTTTTGTGGTTTCGATTCCTAAAGGCACGAATGTAGTAGCAGATTCTGTAAGAGGGCTATATCGTTGGTAAGCAAGACTGACACGATATATCATAGTTCAGTTCAATCCATGGCTTCTTGATCTTTGTAATAAAAAGACTTCATTGTTCTGCGGTTATCAATTCCGCAAGCAGTGAAAGACAAATGTTGTTGTAATTTTGTTCAGTGTTGATATGCGTTATTCCCGGCCCGGAGCGGGCCATTAGATTAGAAAATTTGGGAATTTTCAGATGGACAGAAGAAATGTGCTTGAACAGAAAAAAATTTCAAATTTCTTTACTTTTTGCTTTTTAGAGGTGGACTAAAACCACCCCCAATTTATTCCTGAACCAGACTGTCTCCACCCTGCAATGGTGCTGCAGCCCGAGAAGTGCCCAAACCTGAATCCCTTCTACATCTTCCTCCACTTTCTTCCCCTTGCTTTGTTCTGCTTGCTTTAATGGTTTTGGATAATTTTCATCTTCCAAATAAAGAATTCCCTCTTTATCCATCACTTCCTTTGAATCAGGCTAAACAGTCTTAGGTTCCAGTAGAAATTGTTACAGAACATCATACATAGTTATAATAACATCAGACTTGCAGTGCATAAAGATATCCTGATTTTGTAACTTCATGCAAAGAACTGTTACAATGCATCAGAAGATTTCCAAAAGGGGCTCGACCAGACTTCTGCACAAACCACGAGCCATACTGCACCACCCAAAAACTCTGCCACCACCATTCGATTGGTTCACTTCTGGACCTGCAATCCAACGTTCCAAATAAGAATATGAAGACCTTGCAAGTGTTAGATGAAGAAGGGGGAGTTGGGGGACTGAGGGATTTGATGTGAACCATCCTCATACCCTGTGCAAGGTACTGAATCTTTGTGCCTAAAGATGTGTGACATACAATGAATCTCCACTACAATATGGTTCACTCTCCATGAGCCTTTGAAAATATGATTTCCCCAATCCATGCTTCCTACCAATATCAGAACGCACCCATGCAGGAGAGTTCCCATAAGCACCAGTGACCACAACATTTGTATTCTCATCAACCAGATTGGTGAGAACCACCAATGCCTCTGGTTCCATAGCTGAAGATGCATCCACCAGAAAAACATGACTAAAATGGCCTGCACACAAGCCTTTACTATGAAGACGGAAGCTGCTCATAAATGTTGAGGAGACAACCTTATAATTCTGGAGAACCTCAAGAGGTGGACAAGTAAAACATTCCCCTTCATACTTGCATAAAGAAATGATGTCATCAGGCACATCCAAATACTCTCTGAAGGCAGCATTTCCTCTGAAAATATCCACTTTTGGAATCTTACCATTCAGGCTTTCCACCAGCATATCACATGTTTTATTTGTAGGTGCAGTTACAAGGATCCGACAACCTGGACTGTTCTTGTAAATCTGTAGAATAGCTTCCTGTACAACAGATCCAGTTCTTTCTCGGTTGTTTGATTCAACTAGATAAGCAGGTAAGCCCCCAAGCTTTAATATCTGTTCTACTGCAGAGATCTGTTTCTGATCAAGCTTTTGATGTAAAGGGATGAAAGATGGGTTGAATATGCGGGTTCTAGAAAATTGAGCAGGGAAAAGGAAGTTTTGTAGCAAAAGGTTCGTTGTAGCAGCAATTGCTTGGTGAGACCGCTTTAAGCATACTCTGTTGAATGAGAAGCTTATATCATATTCAAATTCTGGTGAATGCCAACAATGAAAATCATCATCAAATTCAGCTAAAACCCGATTTCGCTTGACCACTCGATGGAGAATCCCCTGCAATGAAAATTAGCGGAAACTATTACAGGGGAGCAGACGAGAAAATAATACGACCGTTTTCAGGTTCCTGTCAACAAAAAGAAATGGAAAGATCTAACACAGGTGTAACAAGTGTTCATATTTCTATAGAGGACTACAATGCCCAGAGTTTTACCAGCTTATATCTATTTTCTGGAGGGAGGGGAGGATAACCAACTGAAATCTGCTACCTCAAGAACTTCACTTCTTCCAATACTTGAATTTCTTTTGCACATACTAAATAATACTATGTTTAGCAGTACCACTACTTCCTAGCTACAAAGCTAGCAGCCATAACGCCTAGAGGATATGGATGGGAGGATGATTGTAATCATGTCAGTTTCAACAAAAGTCTAAGCAGAACAATTTCCTTGAAAATTTGAAAGCAGAAGATTGAATATCCTGAGGTGCATAATTGATCAGCTAGTTGATATCACAGAATAAAACACCCTGCTTTCTGTGGGAGAATGTCCATCAATTGCTATCTGAATGAACAAATCTGGTTGCGTATGATTAAAAAAAACTGAAACTTCTGAAATCGATATCACACAAAAAGAACAGTTATGGCAGCTAGAAATAAGATGGCTCCAACTCCAGAAATCCAAACCACTGAGAAAATAAAACCATGGATTCAAGGTGTAATAAAGTGTGATTGATTTGAAAGGCAAAAAAGTAACATATCTTAACAGTTCCAGACATGCATAATTTCTTTGATATCCACACTTCTTATAGTTGTTTTGATAGATGATAAGGCAAGTTCAGAACTAACCTTAAAGGGTTCCACTTCCTTCCCAGCTGGGCTTAGGAAAACAAAGTCCCTAGATAGAAGAAATGGTCGCCGCTCAGGAATCAAATTGATCTCGAAGACTACAAAAAGCTTTTCATCAAATTCATCACTGTCGTCCAAAGATTTATTCTTGCTTGGTTTTTTATAGATTGAGGCTTTCTCCAACTTCAGCGTTACACTCTTTAAACAGAAATTGTTCCATTTCTAAACCAGCCAAAAGCATATATTAGCCATAAAAATGATAAAGCAAAACTAAAAATTTGAAGTTAAAAAGCCAGATTTACATTTCAACTTCTTGGAGAGTCTGCATCGTTGCAGGTCCGTATCTATTGAGTATTAAAACTGCAGCCCAAGTTGAGCAAAGAACATGCTCAAAATCACAGAGTACCATACTATTCTACAGTTTTAGAATGTTTTCCACTTTGTAGCACACAAAATCTTTAAACTCTGACCTTATTTCCTCAATTATTCTACACACAAATTTACCAGAAAGATGGGTGCAAGGTCCTTCATCTCAGGGTCTAATGTGTTACCACCTCATAACATGTGGTAAGCCATCTACTACTAAGAAGAGCTAAAAGAACTGATAAAATCAAGGTGTGAGTTTTCCTTCAAGTATGCTAACTTTTTGTAGAGGGGGTCACCCTAAATGAGGTTGGCTGGTTTTCATCTCCTGCGCCTTGATAAAAATTCTCTCAATCAGGCATGACATCATGCGAAGAATAGAGATCTAACGTTTTCTCATCTCATTGAATCCAAAGATATCTAATAATGATAAATGAAACAATTAAATAGGAGAAGTGCAAATTCTGAAGTGATTTGTTTCTCTGTACCTCACAATAGAAGTCCTCAGCAGAAAGTAATGTCGCAAAGTAGTCTTTGTAAGTGCGTGGTGAGAGGGGTTTCTTCAGAACATCAGGTACAATATCCCTCTCGATCAAAATTTTGATATCTTCAGGGAACTCATATATAAGAGAAGCACCTTCCTGTAAGTATGTGTTGCTTTTGGGGAGATCAGATGAATCAGAAAGAATGGGACTTAGCACAAAACTAAATTTCTTTTCCCTTGGTAGATTCAATGTAGTTTCTTTGGACGATGATGGAGAAGAAACCAACAGAGTGGAAGATGGACTATTTCTAGTGGAGGTCACGCAATCTTTAACAGCCACTGAGACAGGAGAGAGAGTAGATGAGTGAGAAGGTGATGCCTTCACGGAAGCTGAAGTAGCCTTGGTTGCAGAGGAAGAACCCAATACAGTGAAAGATGGACGATACCCAGTGGAGGTCACGCATTTAGAATCCTTAACAGCCACCGAAATAGGAGAGAGAGTAGATGAGTGAGAAGGTGGTGCCTTCACGGAAGCTGGAGTAGTCTTGGTTGCAGAGGAAGATTGAGCGAGCCCGGAAGACCTGCTTCTACCTTCGCTACTCTTTGCCGGTGAGCATTTGATGGTTTCATCAACTGACGAATCAACTAATTTTATCCGATTAACAGCTGGAGGAGAAGGCTGTGGCGGCAACCATGTCAGTTTCTCAGTCTGACTATAAGATGGTTTGTCCAATGGAAACTTATTCACCGACCCATCAGAATTTGGGTTAGCTGAACCAGAACTAGAAGAATAAAAGCTTGTTCTTCCCGGAGGAGTACTGCACGAAGCAGCCGAGGAAGGAGGAGGAGGAGGAGGAGGAGTTTCAATATCATGGTGACTAGTATCCGAAGAGATAGGTCGGTTGTCACCATCGTCTCCTTCACCACCTCTCAGGAAACCACGACAACTTCCTCTGATGCAGCGCAAAAACTGAAGAAACCACAACATCTTCCTTTTTTCCCAGAGAAAACGTAATACCCCAAGAAACGATGCCATTTTCCTTTGTTCCAAGCTAATCAATCAACTATTGAAACAAATTCGTTGAGAGAAGAAAGAGAAGTAATCCTACGAAGAAAAACAAGTCTCAAGAATGATTGAGGGTTCCACTTCCACAGTCCATTGATGGGGTTCCCGAGAGCGAGACTCCACAGTCATGGATTGGTTTCAGAGCTTCCCTGCTTTTCCTTCTCTGGAAAGAACCCAGGGGAAGAAGTCTTCCTTCAAGTATGAGTCATTGAGTCTGCAACACATTGATGGTCGGTCTTCAGCAAAGTATGCAGTGGAGAGCTTTCCCTGCCTTGGAAGGGACGGATTCCATCACATGTATGGGGTTGGCAAAGTTGATTTTACAGCTACTTTAGCATATATCAACTTTACTGTCACTTTATAGCTACTTTAGCATATACAAACTGCAATATGCATGTATGCTGTAAACTGTTTTACTCTCTTTCCAAAAAAAAAAAAAAAAACTGTTTTACTTAGTTTTTATAGAAGAGGTTATTTTTTACTATATAAAAAAAAATAAAAATAAAAATAAAAATTGATTTTATAGAGAATCAAGCATCTCGACCGAAATCCTCACACAATTCCAATGGCTTAAAATCACGCTGAGTTATTACGCAAAATCCTAATAAAGTAATCAAGCTAGGAAACAAGAGCTCAACTTTAGGGGTTCAAATCCTCTGCGCGCATACAGAGGAGGAGCGGCCATCTAGCGGCCGCTTCGGATGTGTGCCACGTGTCAGAAACCAAAGCACAGCTGCACAAAAATGTTTCACTTATTTTCAAGTAAACCGCTTACCAAAAAAAAATGGTTGGATGAATGAACCGATATTATTAAACCAAATTGGATTAATCATTAAAAAAAAAAACCTAAAATTACCTCTACATCATCTTCTTTGTCCAACTCCGCGAAACGCATCAACAACCTTACTCTCTGTCTCTCTCAACATGGATTTTTTCCCATGTTTTCATTTATTTCTTTCTTTCTCAACATGGATTTTCATCCATGTTTTCCTCTCTCTTCTTTTGATGATAAGGTCTGTTGAAATATTTTCTCATTGTTCTAATCAATGGATGAATGAATCGAAGATCCCGCACTGGTTGAAGATTTCAGCAAATGATTACAACCGAGACGGCGTGATTATGACAACACGAAGGAAAAAACCAAACTTCATGAATCGGTTAGTATTTTCCAGAACCTATCTCCTCATATGCATTTTGTTCTGCACTCTTATTGTTTATTTGATAGCTGAATGACAAATGCCTTGAATTTACATTACATTCAGTTTGATTGCATCTACACAGCCTAAATCTTAAAGTGAGGAAACTTATTGTAACACTTTTAGAAAACTAACTTTGATGCCTATGAAATGTTTGTAAGACCTATCTCTACAATGTAAAGATATTGATAATAGTATTTTGTGAAGTGTTTTTTTCCCCATTGTTGATACTGAGTCCTTAGCTCAAAATGAAAGAACACCTGGAGATAAACCAGGGTATGGTGGTTAGACTCCATCAGGATTCTTATATTATTGTTCTCCTATTAAACATAAACAGCGTGTCTGAAGGTTTTTAATGACATATTCGACAAATATATTCAATAAAAATTCAATTTTGAGGTCTTTGTGATTTTTAAACATAAAGTGGGGTGCCAGTGCAATTTGTTCTATTTTTAATGTGGAAACCCAATGCGCCTTCTAGATACAAAGCCACCTAGCCCGTTTAGGGTCAATCAAGCCAATCTAACCAAAGCCAGCCTAGCCCATCTCTTATTTTTCTTAAACACTTGTTTGTTTATTGAATATAAAATGAGGTGAAAAAAAAATAATTTTTGTTTTTCATTTCCATCAATATAATATCAACTGCTTTTTCTTTTTTTTTTCACAAAAAAACAGAACAAAGAAAATTGTTTTCAGTCTATTTTCGAGAAATACGACATTAATTAAGTAGATATATCCTGGGGATTTGATCCGATACGTATAAAAAGGGAAATCGCCGTGGAATCGACTCTAATTCATACCCATCTGACTCAAGATTCCCCGATTCCTACATTTTGAGCCGATTTCAACACAGTCTGTATCGGAATCAGCATGGCAAGCGGTTTAGAAAAACCCTCCTCTTAGTGTTATTACTTCAGCTCTCCTTCTATCCAACCCTAAAGCTCATCTACTACCAGAGAAACAAGGATGACGTCAGAATCCGGCGATAACGATCAAGAACCGCCACCAGAGACCCACATAGACTACAGCAGTTACGTTGCGAAGGTGGCAGTTATCGTCCTCGTCATACTCACCATAATCATCATCCTCGCATTCACCATTTTCAAACCCAAAAACCCAACAATTATAATCCTCTCCTCCACCGTCAACGGCGTCTCACCACGAGTTCATCTTTCCCAGCTCAAAGTTGAACTCAACGTCACTCTGAACCTCGAAATCCTCGTCCACAACCCAAACAAAGCTAGTTTCAAGCATGCCACCACTGGCGGCGCCGCCAGCCCTCGTCTACTACTACAACACTCAGGTTGCAGTGGCTGAGATCCCTCCAGGCACCATTCCTGCTGATGGGTATGAAACCATCGATTCCACACTAACCCTTCAGGCTGATCAGTTCTTGTGCAAGATTAATGAACTTGTTAACGATATTGCTGGTGGAGAAATTGAGTTGGAGACAAAAGCAACTGTTCCTGGACAAGTGGAGGTGTTGTGGATCTTTCACAAACATGTCGTTAGTGTTTCCCATTGCCGGATTGTGATTGCCATTTCCGATCTCAAAATCCGGCGACAAGAGTGCGATTATAGGATCAAATTTTAGTTATAGTAACTTTCTTATCCTATCTAATTATATTTTTTCTTGGGAAGATTGATTTTGTTTTTCGGGAGAGAAAGAAATTCCAAGTTTAGTTTTTCATTTTTGGTAATTAAAATTTCTCAAATTTTGTTGCAACTTGCAAATTTGCAATGTATTAATGGTAGCCGTTTGCATTTTACATCGAATAAAAAAATTTTCATTTATGATCAAGAATTTGCGTAAATATTTAAATGGTATGTTTTGGCGAGACTTCAAGTATATATCAAAGTAAAATTTTAGATAGTAGTAGGCTTCTATTAAAAAATACACTCATAAAAAGACGAGATTTATGTGATTCTTCCTAATTAAAGGCTACATCCATGGTCGAAGAATAGAAATGATGTTTCATGGTGAAAAAAAGAACAAAGTACTAGTGCTGGATTGCTCGTGTTAGAATTAGAGTGATCAATCATACAATGTCGAATAGAAAACAAGGAAGAAGGAGACACTGATTTTACTCTGGTTCACTTCTATGTAAGGCTATGTTCAACATTAGGTTTTTCACTATATTCTTCTTGAATAACAACTCCACACAATGTTTTCTCTATATATAGGTTTGATAGGTTTATATTGAAGATTACCTTGCATCATATGAAGCAAAAACAAGATTTTTTCTTTATTTTTGTGATACTTTTCCCCCACCCTTTCTTTTAGATAATTTAGGTTATAAATTTACTGGTGGTTTTAAATTTAAATAAATTTATTTTTTAATGAAAAATGTAAGAATTTAAAAAATTTAAAATTTCAGTTTAAGCTTGCACTTAATAAATTAAATCAATATATGCTCATCATATGTTATATTTGGTCTCTTTTGATTCCATTGAAATTGTTTGATGGGGTCAATGGATCACTCTTTCTGCAACTTTTCATTATCTTTGATGTGAAATGACAAAGAGAATTTTACTAGAATTGAGAAAAACTGAAAAAAGGAATAAGGGTGTTTGGCTAGTTTTTTTTGGCTTTTCTTCAAGATAGAGATCTTCTTCTTTATCTGTACACATCTTTTCTACACCTGCACTGTAAATTATAAGGAATAGGACAAATCATTGCCTCTACATTTGATTGTTATCTCCCTCGGATAAGAAACACGATTTTTAAGGAAAAATATTATAAGAGAAATTGCTAAGAGACAGCTTGCAGAAGCTGCCATGAGTTCTCTAATTCAATTTCTGGTTCTGGGTTCCATTCTTCCCTTGCTTCTCTCTCTTTATTATCTCTTACTTTGGAAGCCCCAGAACACCAAGAGTTCTAAAGCTGGTAATAGAAGGGTTGCACCTGAAGCTGCCGGAGCATGGCCAATTATTGGTCACCTTCATCTTCTTGGTGGTGGTTCTCTCCCTCACATAACCTTGGGAGCCATGGCAGACAATTACGGGCCAACATTCACAGTTCGATTAGGCGTTCATCGTGTATTGGTGGTGAGCAGTTCAGAGGTAGCAAAGGAGTGTTTCACCACGCAGGATAAAGCTCTTTCCAATCGACCCAAAACCATTGCTGTAAAGCTTATGGGCTATAATTATGCCTTGTTTGGATTCAACAATCATGGATCATATTGGCGTGAAATCCGTAAGATAGTTGTGCTGCATCTTCTTTCCAATCGTCGTTTAGAGATTATGAAACATGCTCTATCTTCAGAAATTGAAAACTCCATAAACAAATTATATCAATTATGCTCAAACAAGGAAACCTCAATTGCTTTGATGGATATGAAGAGATGGTTTGGGGATTTGACGCTTAATATTATTGTCAGAACAGTGGCTGGGAAGAGATATTCTGGTGTTGATGCTTCATATGATGTGGAGGAAAAGATGAAGTGTCAAGTAGCCCTGAGATCGATGTCTCGTTTGATGGGTTTATCTGTGATTTCAGATGCTATTCCCTTTCTTGAGGGGTTGGATTTGCAGGGTTACGAAAGAGAAATGAAGAGGATGGCCAAGAATGTAGACTCCATACTTGAAGGATGGCTTCAGGAGCATGGACGAAAGAGATTGTCTTCTGCAAGTTACAAAGATGAGGCCAAGGGAGGTGAACAAGACTTCATGGATGTTATGATTTCTATAATGGAACACTCAAAGCTGGATGATTTTGATGAGGATACGATCATCAAGGCTACTTGTTTGGTAATAAGCACTATTCTTAATTTTCCTTTTCTAATCAAACCAGAAATCTAGAAATTTGATGAGTTTTTTCTTTTGGTTTGTCTCATTTTATGCATGAATATATATATTTGCAGAGTATGATTTTAGGTGGAAGTGACAGTATAGCTGTTACACTTATATGGGTGCTTTCTCTGTTACTCAACAATCAACAAGCCATGAAGAGAGCACAGGAAGAGCTGGACATGCAAGTAGGAAGGGAAAGACAAGTAAATGATTCAGATATCAGCAAATTGAAATATCTTCAAGCCATAATCAAGGAAACACTACGCCTATACCCAGCAGGTCCATTGATATCAAGAGAGGCCATGGAAGAGTGCACCATTGATGGTTATCATGTACCAGTAGGCACCAGAATACTAACAAATCTGTGGAAGATTCATAGAGATCCAAGTGTATGGTCAGAACCTGATGCGTTTCAGCCAGAGAGATTTCTCACCAACCATGTAGATGTGGAATTTTTTGGTCAGAACTTCGAATTCATCCCTTTTGCCTCTGGCAGGAGAATGTGTCCAGGGGTTTCTTTTTCTCTTCATGTTCTGCAATTGACTCTAGCATATTTGCTTCATGGGTTTGAGTTTGCAACCCCTTCAGGTGCACCTGTGGATATGGCTGAAACCCCAGGGCTGACCAATATCAAGGCTACAGCACTTGAAGTTCTCCTCAGCCCACGGCTTCCTTCTAAGCTTTATGAATGTTAAAGAATCATGAGAACTCTAAGATCTTTACCTTCAAATATTTTTCTGTATAAGTTTTCTTTTCAGGCATACTCAGCTAAAACAGAGCACCCCTATGTGTTAAATGAATGAACTCATGATCTCAATATGAGATCATAGTGTTATATTTATAGAATATGAAAACATTACAATATGAGAAATAATGCATATGTGCTATTCTCTAACACCCTCCCGCAAAGTCAAGGGTCGCTCAAGGACCTTGAGTTTGGACCGAAGAAGACAAAAACGAGCAGAAGAGAGAGCTTTTGTAAGAACATCCGCTAATTGGTCAGTGGTAGAGACATAGCGAACACAAAGATCATGCTTAGCAACCTTATCACGAACAAAGTGAAAATCAACCTCAATATGCTTCGCTGTCAAATATGTGGATTCGTTGTCAAATATGTGGCACCAATATTATCACACCATAAGACTGGAGGAGAAGCTTGGGAGATCCCCAATTCCCTTAGAAGAGATTGAACCCATGTAAGTTCGGTAGTAGCTAGGGCTAAAGCACGATATTCACTCTCGGTGCTAGAACGAGCAATGGAGACTGGTTCTTGGATTGCCAAGAAATAAGATTGGGACCCGTAAATAAGATAACCACTCTGCGATTTTCGATCAACAACGCAACCTGCCCAATCAGGCATCGGTAGGCGTCTAAAGATGTAGAAGAAGACGGCGTGATATGAAGACCAAATAATAGAGTACCCTTCAAGTAACGCAGCAATCTTTTAAGAGCAACCCAATGAACCTCTTGTGGAGATGCCAAAAATTGACAAAGCTTATTTACGCATATGATAAATCCGGGCGGTAAGAGTGACATATTGAAGACCACCAACTAAGCTCGATATAATGTGGGATCAACCATGGGTTTATCGGTTGCATCGAAACCGAAGAGAGGAGGACATCGGGTGGAAATAGGCTTTACATCCAATAAGTCTGCTCGATCTAGAAGAGTAGTAATATATTTTTGTTGTGAGAGAAGAATGCCGTTTTGAGAGGAATAAGCTCAACTCCCAAAAAATAACGAGCAGGCCTAAATCTTTGAGAGCAAACTCGGAAGATAATGTGCATAATAAAGCATCAATAGCATGTGAGGGCCCATGATGAGTATATCATCAACATAAACAAGGACATACAGTGGTGCTTTGAGGATGTGCCGTATGAACAATGAGGAATCGGTTTTAGAACCAGCAAAACCATGATGGAGAAGAAAGGTACTAAGACGTTGAAACCATGCCCGAGGCGCCCTTTGAGACCATATAGGGATTTCTTGAGTTTACAAACATAAGAAGGATTTCTAGAATCCACATATCCAGGAGGTTGTTGCATATAGACCTCCTCGGTCCGGTGTACCATTCGAAACGCATTGTTGACATCAAGTTGGCGAATAGGCCAGTTGAAAGAGACAGCCAAGGCAATAACAATGCGAATGGTAGTGGGTTTCACCACGGGACTAAAAGTTTTGTCATAGTCCAACCCGTATTCTTGTGTATACCCCTTAGCCACTAAACGAGCCTTGTAGCGGTCTATGGTTCCATCAGCCTTATGTTTGATACGATAAAGCCACTTACATCCAATTACTCGACGGTCCAAAGGTGGAGGGGTGAGGACCCAAGTGTGATTGGTCAAAAGAGCATTAAACTCATTATCCATTGCGATACCCAAACAAGGGATTTTGACGCTTGACCATAAGAAGTTGGGTCGTTGTTAGAAGAGATATGAGTAAGGAGAGCTAGTGGAACCGGATACCTAGAAGCATAGTAGCTTTTAGGTACTTTGAGAGTAGGGTTCCATCTTTTGAACGGGTCACCATATGATGTTTAGAGATGACATTAGGATGTGAGTTGTCATCAAAGTGTTGGGAATTAAAAACATCATTAACGAAACTATCCCTGGTAAATGTTCATAGACAGTCCTTGGTTTATTTACAGCGCATGACCAAAATTAGAAAGTCCATTAACAAAATCGGGAGGATTTGTTGCAAACGTATCATGTAAAACAACAGGAGTAGACCCACAAGGAGGTTGAATGTTTGCTGCAATGATTCAGTTGAGAAGAATCGGCCAACAAGTACATCATTTAGAGAAGTAAGAGACCATTTGAAGAAACCAAAAGAGGATCACTTGAGTAAACAGCAACTTCATGACGTCCGGGTAAAGAACCCAAATCACAGATTTTCCATGAATAGCAGCCTCAAAGGTCTTTGTAGTGTCGACAACCTCAAAATTATCAGCGAGGATCTAAAAAGTCACTAGAAATTTCGGTCATGGCTCGCTGAAGGTGCATGCATACAATCCAAAAGAGGAGAAGCCTTCTTGCGTAGCCTAGAACCAGGAACAACAACGGTTGATTGTGCATAACAGAGTTGATTGTTGAAACGAACTGGTTGATTTTTCAATAGTGGGTGCGGTGATGCTCCGGTGTCTTGTAATATATGTGATGCATGACGATGATTCCCATGGAAGAAGGAAAAACGGTTGAGAAGCTGATTTGAAAAATGAATGTCTGGTAAAGAAGGAGAAGAAACATATAAAGGAGATTGTGATAGAGGAGGAGAAGAAGAAGACGGGTACAAATGGAAAAGAAGATTCATCAAAAATGACATGACGAGAAATGATAACCCGACCGGGGGATAAGGACAAGCATTTATACCCATGATGTTTAGGACTGTAGCCAATAAAAAACAGAGGGAGATGACCTAAAATTGAGTTTATGATTATGAAAAGGTCGTAGACATGGAAAACAATTGCAGCCAAACACTTTGAGAAAAGTATAATCTGGATGGCGATTAAAAAGCTTATGAAAAGGAGTGTCAGACTTTAAAGAAGTAGTAGGTAGGCGATTAATGATGAAGACAGCAGTAGAAAAAGCCTCAGACCAAAATTTTAATGGCAAACCAGAGTGAGCAAGTAAAGAAAGACCCATTTCCACAATATGACGGTGTTTACGTTCAACACGGCCATTTTGTTCAGATGTGTGAGGACATGAACTGATGAATAATACCACAAGACTGTAAAAAAGTGGTAAAACTCCTAAATTCCCCACCCCAGTCAGATTGAAAGCTTTTAAGAGTGCAAGAGAATATGAATGAACTCATGATCTCAATATGAGATCATAGTGTTATATTTATAGAATATGAAAACATTACAATATGAGAAATAATGCATATGTGCTATTCTCTAACACTATGCAACATGCCATTCAATCTAATGAATTTACGAAATATTTTATTCTCTTCATCTTGGTTCATTTTTTCTCCCATTATTATTGTTTTTCTGTCTTCAATTTCTCTTTTCCAATTCAACCAGTTTGTATAGTGAAGCATTTGAATCCAAAACAGTAGTGATATAGTCTCAATTGATTTAGTGTAGAGGAAACCTTTAGGGCCTGTTTGGTTACATGAATCTAGAGATTTCAAATCTCTGGATTCATGAATCTGAGAATTATACCCGTTTGGTTGTAAAAATCTCTAGATTCATGAAATCTACAGATTCACGTTTTTAGTGTAAAAAGGTGAATCTGTAGATTTATGGGTAAGGGGTGAAATCCAGAGATTTCAAAAAAGCTATACAATTGTACATTCACAAAAATCATGTCGATCAAATAAATTTTTAGGATGAATTCACAGATTTCATTCCACAACCAAACACTTAATTTTATAAATTATAACTCCATAGATTTGAAGTCTATAGATTTGAAATCTCTAGATATTTGAAATCTCCAGACTCATGTAACCAAACAGGCCCTTAAGAACAATCCCTGAAGGTGGTTATATAACTTATAATAGTAATGGTGTGTTTGGAGCTGGATTCTAGGAGCCCAGGAAGCCACATTGGGTTGTGTTTCCCTTCAAAGGCTATTCAATCTCCAGAACCCATCAAATTTATTACTAGGACGGGTTAATCTGGGTTTTAATGAGACACTGCTGATTCTGGATAACCTTTTGTTTTTCCAATGAACACTTATGATCTTTGTGAGCTTCATCATAATAGAAGTTGAAGAGAGGAATTGATGGAGATTTCACTTAATTGGAAGTTGGACCTGGAGCTGACGAATTGAATCCTAGTGTCTTTGGTGATTCTTCCAAATTCAAGTAACCAAAGGTTAATTTTTTCATTCATGAGTCCATAGAAATCTATAGATTCATCCTAAAAAAACATTTATGAAGTCATAGTTCAAATGTTTTAACACTTTTATAGTAGAGATGAAATCTTCATATTCACATTTTTAGTGTAAAAAGGTGAATCTCTAGATTTCATGAATCCAGAGATTCACACAACCAAATAGGTATAAATCTTCCATTTGTGAATCTAAAGATTTGAAATCTCTAGATTCATGTAACCAAATAGGCCCTAAAGCACTTTCTTGGAAGTTGGAAGAGAGCTGGCTGAATACAACCCTTTTTGTAATGGGTGATGCTTCCAATTTGTAAGAGAGCTGCTATATACAATTTCTTTTTTGCTGATGCATAAAAATTGAATTGATGCTAATTGAATATTTGCCAATTCTCCTCTACTTAGAGACACAATACGCATCTTCACAAGGTGCTGGATGGCAACCAAAAAATTTTCTCAGAGTGTTGCTTGGCTTTAAAAGAGCTTCAACACAAGCAAAAACTGAAGTTATTTCGTCCTCCATCTTTTCCCCTTCTTTCTTTTTCTTAGATTTTGTTGATTTTTATTTGTTGTAGTGGCTATGGCATGCAGCCAATGGTCGAGATCGTGCCATACGTATATACTTGCATCCAACGGTCTAAATAAAAAACTGAGGGGAGGAGTGTTAGAAAATACAATTTTTTCTTTTTAGATTTAGGATTTGCTTTACATACTGAATTGCTGAATCCTTATACCAACAAGTTACAGTTGATATATAACTCTTTTGAATTTTGAAATTTTAAACAATATTTATCCTTTCCCCGTCTAGGGTTTGTTTGATGTAAAACTCTAGATGAATTCGATTTTAAATTACTGATTCGATAGTTTGAAAAGTTTATGTGCAACTGCTACTCTAATAAAAAAGAAGATGAAAATGTCAATATGACTTCAATATATTGTTTCTTTTGTTAAATCCAAGGAGGAATCTCACATTTGTAATGATCATATTAAGTCAGCCGGATAAATCTACCAAATTAGGGTTTCACAAGATGTATTTCATCTGAATGTTTTACATGCGTTTACATACTACTAAAATCCAAAGGGTTTCTTTAGATCTCAAAGGTTCATCTTTTTGGGAAAGGAAGAAGTATTGAAACAAAGCGTGGTTTCAACTTCCAAGGCTAGAGAAAGTAAAACGTTTGCCTCGAACCCATCTATGAATGAATCTTTATTACCATTAGTTGTCTATCGTTGGAAGAATATTCAGAAGCCAATTTCGAATTTTTTTCATTCATTATTACCTAGGTCACCTTCCAAACGAACTGAAGCCTTTCAAAGGGAGCTGGGTGAGCGGCACTTTATATGACGACGTTTGTCCGGCCGCTTGCGTGCATTTCTACTGCTAGGCGTAGAAGATTTCACAGGTCATATGATGTATTATTGTTTGCTATAGTATCAGAATTCTGGTTTGAATTACTGAGTTCTTATTGATCATGGCAGGGTGAGAATGTCTCTCGGTTCAACTCAAGATAGATTGAGCAATCTTTCAGATAGTTTAATAGAAAACATCTTGAAGGGTTTACCAATTAGAGATGTGGCAAGAACAAGTGTTCTATCAACTAAGTGGAGATACAAATGGACTTCAGTTCCACATTTCCTATTCAATGATGAATGTATACCTGGTTTAGATGGTTTACCTGCTCATGATAAACTCGTTCAAATTGTCAATCTTGTTCTCCTAACTCATACACACCCAATTCTGTCTTTTAAATTTTCTAGTTCGCATTTGCAAACCTGTTCAGAGATAGACAACTGGGTTTGTTCCCTCTCATTATCATCCTTAATAGATTTTGAACTTCAGATTGCTGAAACCTCACATCGTGACCGTTTTCATAATTGTCTTCCAAATTTATTCTCCTTTAAGCACCTGAGTTCTCTAAGACTGATTAGCTGCATAATCCCGGTACCTCCTCCATCATTCAAAGGCTTTAGTTGTCTTAAAACACTGTTTCTCAAACATGTTACACTCTCTGATGCAGCATTGAAATGTCTGGTTTCTTCATGCCCTGAACTAGAAAATCTAACATTGATTCATTTTGATGGAGCCACCCATGTTGAAGTCTCCAATCCAAAACTGAAGCACTTGCACATCCACGGAAAAGACATTGATGTATGCCTCAATGACTTGAAACTTTTGGTTTATGCGAGTTTTGCAGCATGGCCTCGCAGGCAGACATGTAGTTTCAACAACATTTTCCCCTCTTTACTTGGTGTTCAAGTGCTTTACTTTCAAAACTACTTTCTTAAGGTAAATAGAATGGCTTTGATTTCCATATCTATTCAAGTAATGCAGAAATTTCTTTAATGTTTTGCTCCATGTGTCCTTGCAGTCCTTAGCTCTTAATGGTAATTTGCCAAAGAGACTTCCCTCTACTCTTTATCATTTGAAGGCCATATCTTTCAGTATAGATGGGAACCATCCGCATGAGATTTTACTTGTTCTATGTTTACTTAATGGCTCTCCTAGTTTAAGAAAACTCGAAATTCAGGTATCTTGCAGCACCCTTTTTTTTTTTTCCTTCTTATTTTTCTTTCTACTCATTAAATGACTTATTCCGTTCTCCAGTTCCTGGGTACTATTCGTTCAGATATTCATGATCTGCACGAGATAAACGATCAATGGAAAAATACGGCATTCAACACTCTTCGGGTTGTAAAATTTTTCCGATTCTGCGGGTGTAAAGTCCAGTTGCTTCTCATTAAGCTTTTACTTGCAACTTCTCAAGTGCTTGAGAGGATGAAAATCTATTTTTTCAGAATGAACTCTGACAAAGAATTGACTTTCTGGAAAAAGTTTCTTCAATTCAAAAGAGCTTCACCAAAAGTAGAAATTATGTATCATTACCCACCTGATGAAGTTTGATCCCACTAGGTTCATTTTGGTGGTCTTTTAAAGATTGATTCAAGGTGTACATAATATCTTAAAGGTTATCTCTCCTTCTGAATCATTCTATTAAATTATTCTGGATCTTTTTTCGAGGTGACAGGCTTCTTCAAGAGCTCAGATAGCAGAAACACTGCAATGTTCGATAGCCCTACTCATTGATGTAATATACTCTCCATTACATGTCTGTTTTCATCTCATCTATTATATATGCTTTGCTTGTCTCTAATTAAATTTATGGTTATTGATGGAGCCCATTAATAAATAAAACCAAAACAGAAACAACATTAATTCAATTCCAAGTAGAAGAGAAGCAAATCTAGTAAATGGTCAAATAGTTTCCTTTCTAACATCACAAGATACAACACAGTCCACTATTCTATTTTTTGCTATAAAACTGGTAGTTCTTAACATCCCAGATGTGTTGTTACAGACTATCCTGCGTAGCTTTACCTGTACCATCAACTAGTCTGGCCCAGCCTGAAACAAACATCTAAAACTGGGCATGTTAAGTTGCACACCAAAGGCCAGAATCCAGGCTTTCATTTAATATTCAATGGAACTCGTAATCACTTTGGAATACACTTAAACCTTTCTGTATAATTTTTTCCTTCCTCTTTTGAACCAGTAATCTTGGAGGATTATAGGTTTCCAACATAAGGCAATAGAGTTTGCTTTAGGTACCAAATTTAATGTCCATTTTAAGCATTGTTGTGCCTGGAGTTTAAAGTCTCATGACCCAACACTAAAAGACCCTCGTTAGGATGATTAGAGTCACCAATGGTGGTTGATTCTTCTTGAAAAATTGCATTGTGTCTGAGATTACAAAAGTAGATACCGGCCCACTCTTTCAATCAACAAATGCAATTACCAACATGTAGTTTCGGGGTTTATAATTTAGACAAAACAATGTTTATCTCCAAGTAAAGTGTTTCTTTTTTTCTTCTTCTTCTTCCTAGTAATATATACCTTAACATCTTTTCCAAATATTTGTAGAGCCTCTGATCATGGAAGGTTGATCTTGATCTTGACCTATTTGGCTACGTACTATCTAATCTTGTAATTTTCCTAAATTTATCATCAAAATGAAAAAAAAAACACAACTATTTGAGGGATCGTTATGGTTAATTTTGCAAACTGAACCTCAACATTGATTAGCCATTAGAATGAGTGAATGTTGTTGTTTTCCTAAAATATTAAGCTCTACCTGATATAGAGAAGAATTACAAAACGGTAGCCCCAACCCATATTACCTCTCAGCAATGATGTTATTTATCTTCATTAATTGTTCTTACTGTTTTTATTCAGTGTTTTTCATATCCACTCATCCAGGTCCTCTCCAACCAATTCGTCCATGACCCCATGCATTCTCTCGTATTCACATAAAGCCTTACTTGTTTCAGGCCTTTGTGAACATGGGAGGAAAGGAACATGGACAGGTTGAGCAGAAAGGACCTTCATGCCTATTTTCACTTTCTTTGTGACTAACAAGGGTGGTAGAGAGGTTATTCCAAATAGAGGGCATTAGGAGTACAAATTGGGAGACTATTCTGATTAGTTGTAGAAGAGGGTTATTCTAATTGGTTGTGGAAATCTTCATAAATAAACTTGCCTGTCACCAATGATCTAATTTGGTCAATATTCAGTATTATTTCTTGGACAGAAAGTCTGAACTTATCTGTGGCTTCTGTTCATCACTAAATTGAATCCATGGCGAGTGGATCTAAATTGTAGTGAAAATTGCCAACCTTTTGTATAAAGAAGTGAAACCAATGCATTTAGGGTTTTCAATATTAAAAAGAACTTTGCATAAGGTATTGTTGTAGGGTTGTTGTAATATGATGGTTTCTACCAAGCATTATGGTCGTTATGCAGGACTGGATGTAGAGGTTTTATGGATACGAATGGATACTTTTTTTTTTTTTTTTTTTTGGGATAACTTGATACTATTCACTATTCAGTCACAACTCAAAGAGTTATTAGTAATTTTGATTTATCAAAAAAAAAAAAAAAAACTAGTAATTTTATTATATAATTAATCATTAGTATTGTGATACGTAGTTATAAATTATCTAATATTGATTGATCACAATTAAAATTCATATTATCCACGGCAATCTGCATACGTTATCTAACACCCCCGTCACCTCATATAGCTATTTCGTTTTTTCTGGTGACCATATAAAACGCCTGTTACTCAAAAAACAATTAGGGAAAAAGAAAAAACAAAGAAAAAATTACATTCGAACTTCAGTGTTTTTAAAATTCAAATTTTCTAGCAACAATCTATGTTGGAATTATAATTTTTAAATTCAAATAACCCTAGAATTCTAGAGTTTGTTGTAAACTCAAATTCAAATAGATTGCATATTTCAAACGAACTCTATCACTACATTGAATTCTAGAATTTGTTGTAAACTCAAATTCAAATAAATTGTCTCACATCTGGACTTGTATTATTTAGAGTTTATACCTGAATAAAATTTTAATAGTAAAGAAAAAACTCTTCAATCCGAATCAATTAAGAAGTTTAGTCCTATTCTCATATCCTTGAACCATTCAGGAATCTTTATAACCAATGGTGTTCTCTGGGAAAATCAGAAGCCAGTAAATTAACTGGGTGACCTATCAAATGAATCTTGCAAGATCATCATCAGAAAGGGATGACGAAGGGAATTTTGAGTGCAGAAGATCATCCATTACTTGCAGGATCAGGTCATTCCTCTTGCAATACCTACAGATTCAAAAGAAGCCTTACCAGGTTTGTTAGTTGTTCCTAAGAACCAACTATAATTTGCGTTCTGACTGTAGTAGTAGAAGCTTTTATGATATGTGTGTTATGTTATAGTATCATAGTTAGCCTTGTTTGAATTACGAATGAGTTTTTATTGACCAGGGCGGATTGAAAATGGATCAGAATTCGAGCCAAGACAGATTGAGCAATCTTCCAGACTGTTTACTAGAGAGCATATTTTCGAGAATGACAATTAGAGAAGTTGGGAGAACCAGCGTTCTGTCAACTAGTTGGAGATACAAATGGACTTCATCTCCGTATCTCGTATTCAACGATGAATGCATACCTGCAGGTTTAGATGGTTCTGCTGGACATGAAAAACTTGTCAAAATTGTGAATCATGTTCTCTTAACTCATACACGCCCAATTCTATCGTTTAGGATCTCTAGTTCACGTCTGAAAACCTGTTCAGAGATAGACAACTGGGTTTTTGCCCTCTCATTATTATCCTTGACAGAATTTGAACTTCAACTTGATAATCTTAACATTCTTCATCGTCATGATGTTCTTCCAAGTTTTTTCTCCTTTAAGCACCTGATTAGCCTAACACTTGTGGGCTGTATTATCCCTGTTCCACCTTTGTCATTCAAAGGCTTTGGCAGTCTTAGAACTTTGTCTCTTGAACGTGTTTCACTCTCGAATGCAGCATTGAAATCTCTAGTTTCTTCATGCCATGAACTAGAAAGTCTAAAATTGAGTGTACTCGAATCTCTTGATGGTAATCCACTACATATCCAAGTTAGCAGTCCAATGTTGAATTACCTCTATATAGATGGAGAATACGATGATATCTGCCTTAATAAAGACTCGAAACTTTTGGTTGATGCAAGTATTGGAGGAACCTGTGCTTCTGCTCAGATGCAGAAACACAAATTTAACGACATTTTTGGCTCTATGCTTGGTGTTCAAAAGCTTTGGTTGGATACAGACTTTCTAAAGGTAAATACATACAACACTTTGGTTTTCATATTTATTCAATTCAGCTAAGTAGGTATTACAGAAAATATTTAATGCATGTTTTGATTTTTTTCTTGTGTTTCTTCACTATACAGTCTTTTGCTCTTAGTGATGTGCCAACGAGACTTTCTTATACTTTTCATCATTTGAAGAGCATTACCTTCCAGATAAACATGTGGTCCAACTCCGATACGGATCCGTTTTCAGTCGTTTTGTGTTTACTTAATGGGTCCCCTAATCTGCAAAAGCTTAGATTTTGGGTAAGGTGTAGTATACATATATGTATTCTGTTTTCCTTTTTTACTTTCCTATTCTCCTTTACACTCATTAACTGATTCAACCCTTCCAGTTTTTTGAAGTTTTGGAGACTCAACGTCTGCTGCAACATACAAAGGTTCGGTTGGAAAATATGACATTCAACACTCTTCGGGTTGTAAAGTTTTCTGGATTAATTGGCTTGCAAATCCATTTACTTCTAATTGAAATATTACTTGCAAATTCTCCAGTGCTTGAGACAATGCAAATCGTTTCTCTAAAATGGGGGAATAGTGATCCGTTGACTTTTGTAAAAGAATTGCTTGAATTCAGAAGAGCTTCACCACAGGCAAAAATATTATATAATACTGACTGAGTCTAAATAGTAAGTTGTCCCAGCTGATCTCAAATTGAGTACATTTTCGGGTGTTTTATTATGGAAATGTTTTTTTATTTATTGGAAAGGTAGTTTGTTACTATGGGGTGGAAACTAAATTACTTATATATATATATATATATATATATATATGCACCGAATGGGTGCGAACCCAGTTCTGTTTTTTATTGCTCTTTGGGTTTCTAGTGATTCAACATTAACATCATTAACATCACCCTGCCAAAGCAGGATTGGTAGAGTGGTAGAGATCCATACTTTTCAGTGGAGAGGTCGTGGGTTCGATTCTTACACTCTTACAGACAGTGTCTCCCCTCTAAGGATGTAATCAAGGTGCACGCAAGCTGGCCCGGATGAACCTCAGATTCCTGGAAGAAAAAAAACATTCACATCACCCTCCATTTTCTATGAATTAAAAAAAGAAAAATAAAAAATAAAAACAAACCTGTCACTTGAATAATCTCCCTTTCATGCTTTTTTTTTTGAGTATTGCTACTTGTTATGGATAAGATACCTGATTGTCTCGTTCAGGGTTCACCTAGTGAATCAAAACGAAAAGGAGGGTCAATGCCCAAACCATAATCATAAAGAGTAATCAAAGCCGGCGAACAAGGTAGAAGATATCCATTAATCTTTATTACCTGTAATTAATTGCGACATATAATCTAGAGCATACAAGACATTGGAACGATCATACCAGCAACCCAGTAAGTAGTAAATGCACGAAGCATTCTTCAAAAATGTTATTAGGGATTTTTCCTCGTCTTCTGCTTCCCATCTTTTGCAAATTTTGTTTCCAAAGAACGAAAGGTAATCGGCAAAGGAAGGAGAGGAACCTCAGCTTCCTGGAAGAAAAAAAACATTAACATCACCCTCCATTTTCTATGAATTAAAAAAAGAAAAATAAAAAATAAAAACAAACCTGTCACTTGAATAATCTCCCTTTCATGCTTTTTTTTTTGAGTATTGCTACTTGTTATGGATAAGATACCTGATTGTCTCGTTCAGGGTTCACCTAGTGAATCAAAACGAAAAGGAGGGTCAATGCCCAAACCATAATCATAAAGAGTAATCAAAGCCGGCGAACAAGGTAGAAGATATCCATTAATCTTTATTACCTGTAATTAATTGCGACATATAATCTAGAGCATACAAGACATTGGAACGATCATACCAGCAACCCAGTAAGTAGTAAATGCACGAAGCATTCTTCAAAAATGTTATTAGGGATTTCTCCTCGTCTTCTGCTTCCCATCTTTTGCAAATTTTGTTTCCAAAGAACGAAAGGTAATCGGCAAAGGAAGGAGAGGAACCTCATCGACAGGCTCTGGAACTCTTGCATCAACTTTTTGTCTTATTTCAGTAAGGCCTCCCCCTCCCGACTCTCCCGACTCCTAATTTATAGCATGAACATCTTCTTATACCTAGTGTGTGTTCATCATATTACACCAATTGTATCTGATAACCAAAATCTTGAGATTTTGCTGTAAATAATGTTTTTATTTTTATTTTTTTATTATTCAAAAGCTGTAAATAATGTTAAAGGATGTATTACATAGCCCCAGCTTGAATTGGTTAGGTCAGTGTTGAGATTCAGTGCTGGGTTGCGGTTTTAAAATGGGGGCGGACCCAACCTGTTTAAGGCATAAATGATAGCAAAATGGCCTCTTTTATCTAAATTGAGGGTGGAATTATCATAGAGGGGACTGAAACTATAGTTGGGTATCACCCAAAAGGCTTTCTTCTCTCTCTTTTTTTTTTTTTTTTTTTGGGGGGGGGGGGGGGGGATTGGGAGTGTTTTGTTTCGATAGGGCATTGCAGTACTAATCAGCTGTGGTCTGTTTCTAAGGACAAGTTGAGAAGAGGGCACCAACGATACAATATGAATAGCCATTGATGTAATATATATTGTGTTAGACAAGATGGATAAGAGGTGGATTCCTTCCTGAACATGTGATAGAACGGTTGAATTCTTTAGATAAGGCTAGGCTGGTAGTGTGTATTGTGGATTCAATAGTTCATCACTAAGTATCATTGAAACATCCATCATATTTTCATTTTATTTTCAATAGTATATTCTTGGCCTTGGAGATCCAATGCATTTGCACGGTTAGATTGCCAAAGGAAAACCATGTGGATTTTTTTTCTTTTCCTTTTTTATTTTTTTCCCTTAGCCAAATAATTTAAGGGATAAGGTTTCTAAGCCGCATGACAATGTAATCTACAGCAATACTTAGCGAATGTAGGATTAGTGGTTCATGGTTTTATACTTCTTCTTTTTTTTTTTTTGGTAGAAAGATAGATTAGTTAATGGGAGACAAAAGAACTGATTGAGGAACATGTTCCTTCAACCAATTAGTGGAAATTGGCCAAACTAACGCCGTCTCAAGCGTCAGGGCCTCCTTGGCCAAGGAATGAGCCAGAGTATTGGCGTCCCTTGGAGTAAAAGAAAAGATACATGAAATGGGGGCATTGGCAAGGTGACGAATATCAGATATGATATTCTGCAAATTGGTTGGCACAAGGAGTGATGGTTGCTGAAGTAACCGTATCACAGAGAAACAATCTGTTTCAATGATAACCTGTAGCCATCCATGTTCGATTGCATTCATAAGCTGTGTTTGAGTCCTAGAGCCTCACCTACCTCAGCTTCACCAAAGATTAATGGAATTGATTTTGCCAAAAGTGGATCTCCTCTCCAATTTCTTGCTACAAAACCAATGCCACCGGCCAATCTATCCCTCTGGAGAGCTGCATCAGAATTAATTTTAATCACTCCTTGTGTAGGAGGACACCATGAGATGCCTACTCCAGGAGGTCTCTGGAAATGGTTAACGGACTGAACGGTATGACCTGCAAACTGCACATTGATGTACTCCACAGCTGCCTTTTGTGCTTGCTAAATTGCATCTTCTGGACGCCAGGTACAAGCCGCTAATTGATCCATGTTTCTAGCTCTCCACAAATACCAAAGGATAAATCCCATATGTGTTTCCGGATTTCGATAGGAGTGCTTATCCTCTCTTTTATAAGCTCCCCATTCAAGAATCCATTGATCAATCGTGTAATCCACTTGAGCACTGAATTGCAGCCCAATGGTCGATCCCATCCATACAGCTTGCAAATGTGCACTGAAAGAACATATGTTTGATAGTTTCGACTTCCCCACATCTGTAGCATATGCCTTCCATCTTCATGCCCTTGCGTATACAGTTTTCTCCTGTTGCCAAAGCTTGATTACAGGCTCTCCAAAGTAAGGCTTTAATTTTAGGAGGAGCGTGTAATTTCCATATCAACCGCCACACTGATTTATCGACCAGTTCCCATTTTTTCCTAAGTGAAGTAGATGCTGTCCTTGCTTTTTCCTTCTTCCTTTCATTGATCAACATATGGTACGCTGATTTAACAGAGAGAAATCCTTTCTTATCAACCTTCCATATGAGCTGGTCTTCTATTGGAAACATTGGTAGCTGAATTCTTAGAATGGTGATCCGAAGCTCTTCTGGAAACAGATTAGTAAGTATTGATGTGTTCCACTTACCTTCCCCATCAATCAGATCTCGCACTTTTGTTAGGACAATTGATGGTTGTATAGAAGTTGGGATCCTCCAATCCTCCATGTCAACAATCCATTTGTCTTTCCAAATGTATGCTCCCCGTTGCCAACCTTCTAGGCCATACCCTTCATTAATACTTCTCTCCCTAGTAACACACTGCGCCAGCCCCAGGATGGTGATGACCCTGCTGCTACTTCAAGAAAGCTGCAATTGGGGTAGTAAATATTCTTCATAACCTTAGCCCAATGAGAACGAGGTTCATTTAATAACTTCCAGGCCAGTTTGGACAACATTGCTCTGGTATGCATTGAACCATCTCTAAAACCCAATCCTCCACTTTCTTTAGAAGTACATAGACGTTCCCATGACATCCAGTGAGTCTTTGGGCCCTAATAGAAGTCTGCAGCCAATTGGGAATTCTTACGGTGAAAGCTAGCAAGTTGTTTGAAGTGTCCTGCAGCATAGTTGGAAATTGCGAGAGCTGAACTTTTGAGTAAAATTTCCTTTCCCATTGGAGATAATAGCTTCTGGGACCAACCTTGAATTCTTTTTTCCATTCTATCATTTATTTCATGAAATACCTGGACTTTTGACACACCTATTGTAGAAGGTAGACCAAGATATTTAGAAGGCCCATCACCATATTGGATCTTAAAGATGTGAGAAATCCAGCGTTTGAACTTCGGGTGAGTGTTGTTACTGAAACATAGACTGGACTTTAGATGATTCACTAGTTGTCCATTTGCCTTACAGTAATTGGTGAGGATATTCTTGACAACATGAAGGGTCTTAAGTTTCAAATCTGAAAATACTAAGCAATCATCTGCAAAGAGCATATGAGAGAGCCTCATCCCTCTGTTTCTGATTTGAATACCTTGAATCAGACCCTCCTCTCCTTTACGCATTAATGCAAAAAATCCATGGGAACATAACACAAAAAGTGATGGAGACAAGGGATCACCTTGTCTCAGTCCACGTGAAGGTGTCGGTTCAGAGACTCCGTACCATCTTCAACACCACCGGTGAGTCGCTGCCCGATGGGGTGTCGAGTTCCTTGGTGATGGATTCCAGTAACAGTGGTTAGGAAAGAAAATTTTGTTGCTTGTTCGAGTAAATGACTATCAGGGGCGCTGTCTCTAATCTCAACACAGAAAACTTCCTGGCCCGATGAAGTTCCTCGGGATCCCAATCATATGTTTCTATTGGACTCCGTCATACAGAAGCGAACGTCTGGTTTCATCGTGGCCAAGTAATCCACATAGGTAGCAAAATAAGGGAAGGCGTTCGTACTTAACTAATACCGTCATCCTTCGATCTTCCATAGTAACTGGTATCCGCATCTTCAGAGGTTTGTGGATGTTGATTTTAGCTCTGCATCGACAGTAATTGATGTGTTTTCCAAACTGAAATCCAGCAATGAACATACCTCGGATTGGTTCTCCTAGCTTGTTGAGGATCTAGAAGACATTCTCTTGGGTAGCAAGATAAGATGGCAAGTGATGTAACTGGATCTCGATGTCGACTTCATTGAAACTCCATTGCTCGGTGTCACGCCATTTTTCCAGTAACATCAGGGTACTTTACACCGCCCAATTAAGGGCCTTCCGCCAAAACATTTTGCAGATTGGCAGGGTGCTCAAACTGAAATAGGAAGGTCTCACTGCTAGTAAGTCTTACCTCTACTGGGAAACGAGTATTCCAGACTTTGGGAAGTGCTTCTAACACCGCTTGATGCCGATAGGGTTTGCTTGGTAGGACCTTACTGACAAGTGTGTGCGTAGGTGAAAGCTTCCTTCGGTCAGGTGATGGGGAAGACAGTTGAACTTCGTCTTCATCAGAGTAAGGGAAAAGGAAACACTCACAAGGAGGACTTACAGTTTGATGTTAAAACCAAATTCTTAGGAGGTGAGCTACCAACCATTGTCACGAGAAGCTAAATCAGTACAGCTCCGTCGTCTTTCTAAGTTTCAATGGAGGCAAGACAACTTCATGGTTTTATACATGGGTATTGAATCCTTTGTATCGAGCAAGATGTGTTGTTTCATACTTTGCAGGTACTATATCAGTTACACTAAACACGGGTAAAGAGATTAAAAAAAAAAAATCCTCTTTTAGGAGAAATCATGGGCAAATCCATCCAATGATCTGATCCATATATAAAAATCTGATAGTTTTCCTTGTTACCATTGTAATTAGAGAACCATTCGTCATGACTGATAATTATTGGGAAAATTGGAATCTGTCTCTTGGTTAGCACTTAAGTGTCTGGTTTCTTCATGGAAAATCTAACTGCACTAGACTCTCCTGGTTCTTTTTTTCAAGATGACAGGATTCTCCAAGAGCTCAGAAAGCACTAGTAACACTACAAGTTTTCATAGCCAGTCATTATTGTTGTAATATATACATGTAATATAGCTTTGCTATAAACCGTAATTAAGCACTAGTAACAGTAGATTAGGGGCTGTTTTAGTCTGTATGTAATATATGTGCTTTGCTTCTGTCTCAAATAAACTTTGTGTTTATTGATAGAGATCATTAATAAATAAAACCAAAACAGGAAACAACATTACTTCAATTCCAAGTAGCAGAGAATCAAACTAGGAACTGTTCAAATAGTTTCCATTCTAACAACACAACATATAACAAGTCGTCTTCCATATTTTTAGCTATAAACTGTAAGTCCTCGACATCCCAGATGGGTTATTACAGACAACAGCAAATCAAGTCCAACCCATCCAAAGGCCTGGATCCAGGCATTCCTTTCTGTATATTTTTTTATTCCTCCTTTGAGTCAGTGATTAATTTTATTAACCAAAAGAGAGTGAGTGTCTGCTTTTGTAATATGAAACAAAATAGTATATAATGTAATAGTTTTCCTAAAATATTATGCTCAACCTGATCATAGAGAAGAATTATATAACGGTTGTCCCAACCCATAGTGCCTCTCATCAAATTAGTGTATTATGTTGTTTATCTTCGTATTTCTTCTATTTTGATTCAATTGTTTCAGAATTCAGATCCTCTCCATTCAATCTGCTCATACTCTTATCCGGCCTCCCACACTCATATAAGGCCTAACACACGATTTGTCTGTATTAGGCCTTTATGATTGTGGTAGGATGGAGAAATGGGGGATTGGATCGAGGGGATCTCCATGCCAAATAGAGGGTATTAGGAGTACAAATTGGGAGACTATTCTAATTAGTTGTAGAAGAGGGTTATTCTAATTGGTTGTGGAAATCTTCATAAATAAACATGCCTGTCACTAGTGATCTAATTTGGTCAATATCTGGTATTATTTATTGGACAGAAAGTCTGAACTTATCTATGGCTTATGTTCATCATTAAATTGAATCCATGGTGAGTGGATCTAAATTGTAGTGAAAATTGCCAACCTTTTGCATAAAGAAGTGAAACCAATGCATTTAGGGTTTTCAATATTAAAAAGAATATTGCATAAGGTACTATCGTAGGGTTGTTGTAATATGATGGTTTCTACCTAGCATTATGGTCATTATGCAGGACTGGATGTGGGGCTATACTAAGTGATACATGTATATGGATATCTTTCTATTTTTTTTTTTTTTTGATAACTTGGTACTAGTTACTATTCAGTCACAACTCAAAGAGTTGCTAGTAATTTTGATTTATCAAAAAGAAGAAGCAAGAAAACTAGTAATTTTATTCTATAATTAATCATTAGTATTATGATACGTAGTTATAAATTATCTAATGATCACAATTAAAATTCATATTATCCACAGCAATTTGCATACGTTATCTATCACCCCGTCACCTAATATAGCTTTTACGTTTTTCTAGCGACCATATTTGTTACACCTGCAACTAAAGCATAATGGTATTCTTGGCATTTTGTATTAATATTCAAATAATTACCGTTAAAAGCTGAACTAGTATGGGATTAACATAGTTACTAGAATCTATTTGCTAAATTCAATCATAGGTTGAGGATTAGCTAAACGGTTAACAAGCACCTTGAATAAAGAAAGTTGTCCAGGGTTCAATGCCAGCTACATAAATTATATTTCACATAAATAAAAAAATGATAATGAAAATATTGCATAAATAAAAAAATGATAATGAAAATATTGCATAAATAGGGAATAAAGACAAATCAAATATTTCATGAGAGAGAAAATATGTAATCAAATAAAAAGAGGAATCCAATATTGAGGGAATCAAGTATTGAGAGAAACTAAGTATGGGAATATAAGGAAAACGTGGGAATTTAGGAGGAGATGGTTGATGGAATCGTGGAGTTAGGAGGAGGGAATATTGAGAGAGAGAAATAGATGGTAAGAGGGGAGAATATTGAGAGGAGAGAGAAATTGATGGTGAAAGAAACGTTGAGTTTAAGAGGATTTAGGTGTAGTTTAGGAAGAGACAATATTGAGGAATCTTGAGGAATATTGAGAGGAGAGAAGAAAGATGATGAAAATGTTGAGTTAATGGTTGAGTATATTAAACAATTGAATTGAGAGCCTATATTGGTTAAAGCAAGAATAGAGAAGAAAGACAATGGTGCAGAGAAAAGAAGAAGATAATTTAGAGCGTTGAAGGCCTTCTATTTAAGGGTGATATTCTTTTTGTGATTTCTCCACGGTAAGTACAATCTTCATACTTTCAACATGTTACTGTTTTCTTTTTCTATGATCAGATTTAAAGTTTTACATGACTTCTTAGTGATTGATTATTTTCTTGAATTTATAACTTATTTTGAGTACGAATACATTTTAGATTTTGTCTATCTTGATTTATTAGTATTTTGCCTTTGAGTATATAAATATGTATTCTTTTAGATTATGTTTTATGAAATTATTACGATCTACCAATAATTAATCTCTCCCTTGAATTTACTAATCTTTTTCTATAAACATGAATGTATCTTTAGATTTGTGTTTTATTGAGTTATTTATTATTGTATTATGCATCGATTTTATAATGGACTATATCCAAAATTCATCATTTTCATATGATCTTGCATTGTTTGCATATGATTCATCAAGACATGTCATGATCATATTAGCATTTGAAATGTATGTTAAGGCTGTGTAACGTGCGCAGACCATGTAACGGCTGAGAATGTATGTTAAGACTGTGTTTTGGATGAGAATGTATGTTAAGGCTGTGTAACGCGCGCAGACCATGTAACGGCATGGAACATTGATTCTAAAACATTTGGTTAAGGTAGATGGATGTTGGGCTGTGTAACGCGCGCATGCCGTGTAACGGCATGGGACATCCGATCGACCTTAGACCATGTATGCATGTGAGATGGTAGTTGTGTTTTTGGATGAGAATGTATGTTAAGGCTGTGTAACGCGCGCAGGCCATGTAACGGCATGGAACATACATTGAGTTTGGAAACATTTGGGTTAGGGTAGATGGATGTTGGGATGTGTAACGCGCGCAGGCCATGTAGCGGCATGGGACATCCTATCGACCCTAGACCAGTGAGGGTGTGGTTTATTTCTTTCTTCTTGGCATCATTGAGTCTCATTCATATCATTGGGCATGCCATGACTTTATTTTTTCATTTATACATGTTAGTTAATTTTATTTGTATAAGATTCTATTTAATTAAATATTAAATATAAAAAGAAAGGAAATTGTTGATATGTGTTAGGTTGTACTTGCTAAGTTTCTTTCCGAAACTTACCCCTTACTTCTATAGATGATGGACTTGATCAGAGGGATGATGGATATTCAGAGGATGAAGATCAAGATCATGTCTACTATATCTCTTAGGATAGATAAATATTGAACTTTCCTATTAGTTGTAAATCTTGGATTCTAGACCTTTATTTGGATTTCATTAAAATTATGAGACAATTCATGGAAGCATTTTGATTTATATTTGAATATTTTTCGCTGCGATCATTTGTAGTTTTGGTGGATTTTATTATTCACATTGTCTGTGGAAATCCTCTTAGTGTATTTTGGTTCACTACCTAAGTAACGTCGATCCTTGATCAATGACGACTTTCTCCTTACATGGAGATTGGGGCGTTACAATATTAAACGCCTATTACTCAAAAAACAATTAGGGAAGAAAAAGAAGAAAAAACTACATTCGAATTTCAGTGTTTTTAAAATTAAAATTTTCTAGCAACAATTTATGTTGGGATCATGGTACATTGTGTCAGCGATATATCGCCGCGACAAGGTGATATATCGCCATGTCGCTGGGGGGCGACACGACTCCCCCCAGCGACATGATATTTACAATATATTGGCGAAAACAATATGTGAAGAATGAGCCATACTCAGCATAATTGTATAATGAAATGTAAACTTTAGTACATCTATTTACTAGTTGTGTATTTGTGTTCTGTTTACATATTTACATTAGTTTAAATGAATTTTCCAAACTTCCAGTTTTGTCTGCATATAGCCGGACATGTGCTAATTATAAACTTTAGATTAGGTGATGTTTTAGGTCAAAATAACATTCCCAATGTGTTTATTGGCCTCAAATTAGACTACATGTCAAATTTTAGGTCAAAATGACTTGAAATACCGTTCGAAACTTGCCAAAAGTCGGCCGACATCTGGCGACATGTCGCCCGAGTCGCTGTGTTGCCATGAATCGACACAACAACACAGACCGACATGTCAAACCATGGTTGGGATTATAATTTTTAAATTCAAACAACTCTGTCACTACATGGAATTCTAGAGTTTGTTGTAAACTCAAATTCAAATAGATTGCATATTGCAAACAAACTCTATCATTACATTGAATTCTAGAGTTTGTTGTAAACTCAAATTCAAATAAATTGTCTCACATCTGGACTTTATTATTTGGAGTTTATACCTGAAAAGTATTATATAGAAAAAACTCTTCTATCCGAAACTTCTTAATTGATTCCAAGCAAGAGTCCTATTCTCATATCCTTGAACCATTCATGAATCATTATAACGAATAGGGTTCTCTGGGAAGATCAGAAGCCAGTAAATTAACTTGGTGACCTTTCAAATGAATCTTGGAAGATCATCTGAAAGGGAAGACGAAGGGAACTTTGGATACAGACGATCATCAATTACTTGCAAGATCAGTCATTAATTTCTCTTACAATACCTACAGATTCAAAAGAAGCCTTACCAGGTTTGTTAGTTGTTCCTAATAACCAACTATAATTTGCGTTCCTACTGTAGTAGTAGAAGCTTTTATGATATGTGTGTTATGTTATAGTATGATATGATAGTTCTTGTTTGAATTACGAATGAGTTTTTATTGACCAGGGCGGATTGAAAATGGATCCAAATTCGAGCCAAGACATATTGAGCAATCTTCCAGACTGTTTACTAGAGGACATCTTTTCAAGAATGACAATTAGAGAAGTTGGGAGAACCAGCGTTCTGTCAACTAGTTGGAGATACAAATGGACTTCATCTCCGTATCTCGTATTCAACGATGAATGCATACCTGCAGGTTTAGATGGTTCGGCTGGACATGACAAACTTGTCAAAATTGTGAATCAAGTTCTCTTAACTCATACACGCCCAATTCTATCCTTTAGGATCTCTAGCTCACGTCTGCAAACCTGTTCAGAGATAGACAACTGGGTTTTTGCCCTCTCATTATTATCCTTGACAGAATTTGAACTTCGACTTGATCGTCGAAGCCTTCTTGATCGTCTTGATCGTCGAAACCTTCCTCGTCGTCATGCTATTCTTCCAAGTTTATTCTCCTTTAAGCACCTGATTAGCCTAACACTTGTGGGCTGTATTATCCCTGTTCCACCTTTGTCATTCAAAGGCTTTGGTAGTCTTAGAACTTTGTCTCTTGAACTTGTTTCACTCTCGAATGCAGCATTGAAATCTCTAGTTTCTTCATGCCATGAACTAGAAAGTCTAAAATTGAGTGGACTCGAATCTCTTGATGGTAATCCACTACATATCCAAGTTAGCAGTCCAATGTTGAATTACCTCTATATAAATGGAGAGTGCGATGATATCTGCCTTAATAAAGACTCGAAACTTTTGGTTAAGGCAATTATTGTAGGAACCTGTGCTTCTGCTAAGATGCAGAAAAACAAATTTAACGACATTTTTGGCTCTATGCTTGGTGTTCAAAAGCTTTGGTTGGATACAGACTTTCTAAAGGTAAAATACATACGATACTTTGGTTTCCATATTTATTCAATTCAGCTAAGTAGGTATTACAGAAAATATTTAATGCATGTTTTGCTTTTTTTTCTTGTGTTTCTTCACTATACAGTCTTTTGCTCTTAGTGATGTGCCAACGAGACTTTCTTATACTTTTCATCATTTGAAGACCATTACCTTCCAAATAAACACGTGGTCCAACTCCGATACGGATCCGTTTTCAGTCGCTTTGTGTTTACTTAATGGGTCCCCTAATCTGCAAAATCTTGACCTTTGGGTAAGGTGTCGTCGTATACATATATATGTATTCTGTTTTTCTTTTTTACTTTCCTATTCTCCTTTCCACTCATTAACTGATTCAATCCTCCAGTTTCTAAAGCTTTTGGAGACTCATCGTCTGCTGCAACATACAAAGGATCGGTTGGAAAATATGACATTCAACACTCTTCGGGTTGTAAAGTTTTCTGGATTAATTGGCTTGCAAATCCAATTACTTCTAATTGAAATCTTACTTGCGAATTCTCCAGTGCTTGAGACAATGGAAATCCAAGCTCCAATATTTCGGATTAGTGATCCGTTGATTTTTCGAAAAGAATTGCTTGAATTCAGAAGAGCTTCACCACAGGCAAAAATATTATATAATTGTGCCTGAGTCTAAATAGTAAGTTGTCCCAGTTGATCTCAAATTGAGTACATTTTCAAGTGTTTTATTATGGAATTTATTTATTTTATTTTTGTGTGGAAAGGTAGCTTGTTACTATGGGGGTGGAAACTAAATTACTTATATATATATATATATATATATATATATATATATATATATATATATATATATATGCACCGAGTGGGTGCGAACTCAGTTCTGTTTTTTATTGCTCCTTTGGTTTCAAGTGATTCAACATTAACATCACCCTGCCAAAGCAGGATTGGTAAAGTGGTAGAGATCCATACTTCTCAGTGGAGAGATCGTGGGTTTGATCCTTGCAGACATCGTCTCCCCCTTGAGGATGTAATCAAGTTGGCCTGGATGAATCTAACCTTTCAAAAACAAAAAAAAAACATTTAAATCACCCTCCCTTTTCTATTAATTTAAAAAAATAAAAAAATAAAAAAATAAAAACAAAACAAACATACCAACCTGTCACTTGAATAATCTCCCTTTCAAGTTTTTTTTTTTATATTTTTTTTATTTTTTTATTTTTTTTTTTGAGTATTGTTACTTGTTATGGATAAGATACCCAACTGTCTCGTTCAGGCTAGTTCATCTAGTGAATCAAAACGAAAAGCAAGGTCAATGGCCAAACCTCATCAACAGGCTCTGGAACTCTAGCATCAACTTTTCGTCTTATTTCAGTAAGGCCTCCCCTCCAGACTCTCCCGACTCCTAATTTATAGCACGAACATCTTCTTATATCTAGTGTGTGTGTTCTTCATATTACACCAATCGTATCTGATAACCAAAATCTTGAGATCTTGCTGTAAATAATGTTAAAGGATGTCTTACATAGCCCCAGCTTGAATGGGTCAGGTCAGTGTTGAGATTCAGTGCTGGGTTGCGGTTTTAAAATGGGGGCGAACCCAACCTGTTTAAGGCCTAATTGGTAGCTAAATGGCCTCTTTTATCTAAATTGAGGGTGGAATTATCACCCAAAAGGCTTCTTTGGGCTGGGGGAGGGGAGTGTTTTGTTTTGATAGGGCGTTGCAGTACTAATCAGCTGTGGCCTATTTTCTGAGGGCAAGTTGAGAAGAGGGCACCAACAGTATAATGTTAATAGCCGTTGATGTAATATATATTGTGTTAGATAAGATGGATCAGAGGTGGATTCCTTCCTGAACATGTGATAGACCAGTTGAATTATTTAGGTAAGGCTGGGCTGGTGGTGTGTATTGTGGATTCAATAGTTCATCACCAAGCATCATTGAAACATTGATCATATTTTCATTTTATTTTCAATAGTATATTCTTGGCCTTGGAATTTTTTTTTCCCTTCTTTATTTTTCCCCCTTAGGCCTAGCCAAATAATTAAGGGATAAGGTTTCTAAGCCGCGTGACAATGTAATCTACAGCAATATTTAGGGAATGTAGGATTAGTGGCTCATGGTTTTATACATGGGTATTGAATCCTTTGTATCGAGCAACATATGTTGTTTCATACTTTGGGTACTGTATCAGTTACAGTAAAGACGAGTAAAGAGATTTAAAAAAAAATCCACTTTTAGGAGAAATCATGGGCAAATCCATTGAATGATCTGATCCATATATAAAGATCTGATAGTTTTCCATGTTACCATTCCTCATGACTGATAATTATTGGAAAAATTGGAATCTGTCTCTTGGGTAGCACTTAAGTGTCTGGTTTCTTCATGGAAAATCTAACTGCACTAGACTCTCCTGTTTCTTTTTTCAAGATGACATCAGGCTTCTCCAAGAGCTCAGAAAGCACTAGTAACACTACAATTTTTCATAGCCAGTCATTATTTTTGTAATATATACATGTAATTACAATTTAATTTTTCCACTCTCCATTCAATTATGAAAATTTCCATCTCTCTTCAATTTCCACAGAACAAAAAGCACCCTCCACTAAAATTAAATTCAAAGTTTTATTTACGCCTCTAGTTGAGCAGAGTGTTCTTGATCGTTCTCTGCTTCTCTTTTTCATTTGGTACCATGTCAAGATGGAGAAGTCATCTTCATCTAAGAAGAAGAAGAGAAAGTGAATAGATGCAGATTTAATTAATTGATTTACAGTTTTCTTGGAGATGAGAAGTCTTCAATGATCAAGTTTTCAATTTACACTTACCGTTTGCAATTCCAAAGCAGTTATCTGCCTCCTTGCGCACCTATCTTAGACCTATTTCTCAAACTTGACCGAACCTAGCCCTCTCCGGCTCTCCATTCCCAATAGGTTTTGTAATTTTAACTCACTGATTGTTTTTTCGCTAGTAACAAAAAAAAAAAAAAAAAGCACTAGTTACAGTACATTAGGGGCTTTTTTTCATCTGTATGTAATATATGCTTTGCTTCTGTCTCAAATAAACTTTATGTTTATTGATAGAGCTCATTAATAAATAAAACCAAAACAGGAAACAACATTACTTCAATTCCATAGGGTACTGTTGCATAAGGTATTGTCATAGGGTTGTTGTAATATGATTGTTTCTACCAAGCATTATGGTCGTTATGCACAGGGGCGGACCCAGGATTGAAAGGCACCTGATTAGCCTAACACTTGTGGGCTGTATTATCCCTGTTCCACCTTTGTCATTCAAAGGCTTTAGCAGTCTTAGAACTTTGTCTCTTGAATGTGTTTCACTCTCGAATGCAGCATTGAAATCTCTAGTTTCTTCATGCCATGAACTAGAAAGTCTAAAATTGAGTGGACTCGAATCTCTTGATGGTAATCCACTACATATCCAAGTTAGCAGTCCAATGTTGAATTACCTCTATATATATGGAGAGTGCGATGATATCTGCCTTAATAAACACTCGAAACTTTTGGTTAATGCAAGTATTGGAGGAACCTGTGCTTCTGCTCAGATGCAGAAAAACAAATTTAACGACATTCTTGGCTCTATGCTTGGTGCTCAAAAGCTTTGGTTGGATACAGACTTTCTAAAGGTAAAAATACATACAACACTTTGGTTTCCATATTTATTCAATTCAGCTAAGTAGGTATTACAGAAAATATTTAATGCATGTTTTGCTTTTTTTCTTGTGTTTCTTCACTACAGTCTTTTGCTCTTAGTGATGTGCCAACGAGACTTTCTTATACTTTTCATCATTTGAAGAACATTACCTTCTATATAAAGACGTGGTCCAACTCCGATACGGATCCATTTTCAGTCGCTTTGTGTTTACTTAATGGGTCTCCTAATCTGCAAAAGCTTGGATTTTGGGTAAGGTGTAGTATACATATATGTATTCTGGTTTCCTTTTTTTACTTTCCTATTCTCCTTTACACTCATTAACTGATTCAATCCTTCCAGTTTTTTGAAGCTTTGGAGACTCATCGTCTGCTGGAACATACAAAGGTTCGGTTGGAAAATATGACATTCAACACTCTCCGGGTTGTAAAGTTTTCTGGATTAATTGGCTTGCAAATCCATTTACTTCTAATTGAAATTTTGCTTGCGAATTCTCCAGTGCTTGAGACAATGGAAATCCGATCTCCAATATGTATGATTAGTGATCCGTTGACTTTTGGAAAAAAATTGCTTGAATTCAGAAGAGCTTCACCGCAGGCAAAAATATTGTATATATAATTGACTTCAGTCCATTTTTAAGTGTTTTAGTTATGGAAGTTCTGTTTTTAATTGCTCTTTGGGTTTCTAGTGCATGATTCAACATTACCATCACCCTCCCTTTTCTATGAATTTTTTTTGGTAAATAATCTCCCTTTCATGCATTGTGTTTTTTTTTTTTTGGGAGTATTGCTACTTGTTACGGATTACATACCTAACTGTCTCGTTCAGGCTGATTCACCTAGCGAATCAACGCGAACCTAGAATGAAAAGGTGGATCAATACCCAAACCATAATCATAAAGAGTAATCAAGGTCGTTGAACAAGATATCCATTAACCTTTATTACTTTTAATTAATTACGACATAAATCTAGAGCATACAACACGTTGGAACGATCTACCAGTAACCCAGTGGTAAATGCACAAACCATTCTTCAAAAATCTTATTAGGGATTTCTCCTCGTCTTCTTCCTCCCAGCTCTTGCAAATTTCTGTTTCCAAATAACGAAAAGTAATCGGCATAGGAAGGAGATGAACCTCATCGACAGGCTGTGGAACTCTAGCATCACCTTTTTGTATTATTTATGTAAGCCTTTCCCTCCTGACTCCGAATTTGCAGCATGAACATCTTCTTATACTTAGTGTGTGTTCTTCATATTACACCAATCATATCTGATAAAACCAAAATCTTGAGATTTTGCTGTAAATAATGTTTATTTTTGTTATTTATTTATTTTTTTTAAACGTGTAGGTCTCTTTAGTGGACCATAAACTAATGTTGATCATAACATACCTATGTTGGGAAGATTTAATTTCAGTCGATTTCTCTCAATTTCTCTCAATCTCTTTGGATCTCTCCATCTCCTCCTCTCACGAAGCAAAGACATGGCACATATCATGTGAATCTCGCTTTGTTTACCACAATCCCTGATTTTTAGTCAATTGAGCAGTTGTTCCCAATAGTTCCAATTCATCGCCTTGATCAATGCCCTGGAGTTAGGGTGACTATGATGGAACACGATCAACCAATTCTCACATATCAGTGGGTTACAAACTTGAAGAATATGCTGCAGCTGTAGTTCAAGTAGTTCGTCATGTCTGTGATCAGAAATTCGTGAAGCATCCAGTGATTTGTAGCGAGAGCGGGCAGGCAATTGTCTTTCATCACTTTGATTTGATCTTTCAGACAGTCTCTGCAACTGCAGTAGATAAGCAGTCAATGTCATTAATCAGCCCAATCTGCCATGTTGGTGAGGTTCAAAACATAGTTGGTTAATATATCTCTATTCTTGTGGTTTGAATTTCATTGGAAATCTAAGGGTTTTGACCCACTATTCTTGTGAATGTTGGCAGGTACGAATATTGAGATCACTATTTCCTCCATTGTTGTTACAACTTTTTAAAATGGTGATGGGGCACCATTAGGGAGTAGAAGAATTGTTGCCATGATGGTTTGTGAGTTAATCTTTCCTATCTTGCATCTGAGAGCTGTTTTTTCTGTTATTATCTGTCTCTTCCAATGAGTTATTGCTAAATTCGCTCTTTTATCTTCTCCAAGTGTAGTGATCACTAAAATTTGTCTTCTGAAGCAAGGGTAACTGCACTCTCTTGCCAATGCCTCGTGGGTACATGCAATGTTAATGACATTCATCTTCCTAATGGATCATCTTGTAGAAGCAGGGTAGTAGCTAGCAGCTTTTAGCATTTCATCTAATTAAATTGAGTTGGTTTATTTCGTTTTATATGGTTGTTCTTAATTCAGTGAAGCTACCTTCGCTGTCAATGGGACTATGCATGTAGGTCTTGGTAGAATGATGCAAATATTTGGAAGAAAGCAAAAGTGTGGCAATTTGCATAAGTACATGTAAGCTGCCAACATAGGTTAGTGCTTATTTTATTTTTATGGGATGAATGTTCTAGCATCTATACTAATTATTAAGAGATACCCTCATATTTGATTCCTTGAAATTGCTTTTACTTTTTGTCTCTAAAGACTTTCTTCAAGGACTACATGGGTGTTCCTTTGCTTATGGAACCTAACTTCGTTGACTATAGGTGTCAGGTAAAATAGTTTACTGGTCAGTTTTGAAAGTTTTAGATTTAATATGTTTCCTGTTGTCTGGTAATTTTTATTTCAATTTGAAGCAGCTGGTATTGCCACCTTCATGTTCTGAAAAACTTATAGTCAACTCTTCTGTCTAAACTAGATATGCTAGCTATCGACAGGACAATTTCACTTGTCTTGCTTATGCTGATGGATATTTGAGATTAGAAACTACCTGGTTGATGAAGCTAATGTGTTATTTGTATAACCTCATTTTTCATCTGAATTCATTGCTTATGGCATGGGTTTCAATTGTTTTTGGGGTTTCAATTGTTTTTGTAGTTTCAATTTGGAGCTCCTCCCCTTACAAATGATAAGATTCTGAAGGAGCCTTGCTTGGAAATGTGCCCAAATGCTTTTCGGCATGAAGGAAGAGGAGTTCTTAGACATTAACCACAATGCCCTATGGTAAACTGAATCAGTCGTCTCCTAGGACATTGTAAAGCACTAATTGTGCACCAAGCACATCTCTCTTCGTGAGTTGTTGATTGTATTCTTATTGCTTTGCCCTTTCTTTATTCCCAAATCCAACCCTTGAATCATTCTACTAGAATTCTAACTGGTCGTTTCTCTTTTTGTTACATAAAACCTATCCATTCGTTTTAAAATATCAAACATAGATAATTATCTCCCATCATTGATTCTTTCCCTCATACCGTTTTTTATGCAAAAAAACTAGGAATGCCTCGCGAACCCTTTTTTTAATTTTTTTTGGAAAAATAACTACTTACGGTTATTTGTTGCTAGCTAGCACTCGAGCATTAAGCTTGTCACATTCCAGCAATGAAAGCCTAACGGGAAGAAGATATGTTTGCCAAGCTGATGTGCACTCTTCGTAAATTTTGTTGACACCAGTGAACAAGGATTTTGTTTCTGGTCAGCATATTGCTCTTTTCCGTACGTTTAGTTGATGCCGATGAACAACGATTGTGTTTCTAAATAGCATACTGGTGACCCTTTTCTCTCTTTGTGAATTTGGTTTCTAGTTCTGATTATTGGTATTAATATTTTAATCGAGAATTCCATCCTTTCTTTTCAATATGGTTAATTTAAAATGATCGAATCATGGAAAAGATGTAGAAGAACTTATTGTGCTTGTATTATTTTCTATTTGGTTGGATAAAGATCCAAATTATTATTCTTGCAAGTCTTTTCTTCTCTTTGTGTTATTAATTGAATAGATTTCTTGCACTAGATTGGATTTTTAGTACGTACCCTTCTTAATTCACTATGTTCAGTTTTTAGACTACTTAATTTTATTTTTTATCCTTTTTATTCATAATTGAGTTACTCATCATGTTGAATAGACTACTTTGATCCAAGCTTGCAACGTGGTCAATGGGAGTTTATTCACTCTAATGATTTTCAAAGCCAGCGTAAGATTTTATAACTTCCAACTATTTCTTATTGATTGTCAATTAATTGACTTAGAGTTTTCATGGTAACTCTTTGAAATATATTTGGGTAATTGAATTTAGACTTATTTAAGTGTTGATTGAAAAAAGAAAAAGAAATAAATAAAAAAAGACTATATTTTCTCTCTTGTATGGTCACGTGCATTTGCACGTGTTAGTATCTAATGTCATATGGTACTTCCTCTGGGATTCGTTAGTCTTGAATTTCTCTTTAGAGCAAAATGTATGAATTACCATAGCCCCTGTGTGAAAAAAAGAAAGTTTACCAAATGAAGAAAGTTGCCTTATTATTAGACTTCATATTCGACTTTGAAACAGGTTTATAACCATTTTTTTTCCTTCTTCACAAAATTCCTGCAGTGTTAGTCTATGACAAATGATCTAGATCCTTAATTTTAAATAAATTGTGTTTATTTGGACGTTTCATGGCCAATTTGATCCACACAAGCTTGACTATTGTCCTCTAATTGAATATTGATTTTGGTATTTGTCTTATATATTTTAATTTGTATTAAATTTGTAGTAGAATAGATTTTCGAAATTTGGACGGATTATTTCAAATATTTTTATCCTAAAAGAATGAAAACAAAAGACTTTACTGAGGATATTTAAGTAGTTGTCCCTGACAACCCATTTAAAGACCATAATAGTTGTTACTCTACTGCTATCTCCGTTGCATCCTTCTCTATTGCATTAAGGAAAACCATCTTTCATTCCATCCAATTGAATTGATCTTCCTATTTGCAAAATAAAGTAACCGCAAGCGTACAGTATCGTGTAGCTAATGGGTCGATCTCAGGGAGATATACCACATAGAATTCAACTTCTTAATAGTAATGCGAGAATGGAATGATTCAATTTTTGTTAACTAATTACTTAACTTAAACCAATGATCCTAATCCATACATCTAATGCAATCGAATTGAAACGAAAAATAAAGCAAACATAACCAATGCATAAATAAAAGACAGGAAAAAATGCGAACAATAAAAACGGGGTAAGTGATATTGTCCAACTAAGAAGGGATATAAGTGCTATTTGTCCAACTAAGAGGGGAGGTAAGTGATATTTACCCTGTATATATAAGTACTGTTTGGTTGTGCCATCCAATGTGGGCAGCTCTGGACTGCCAGTTGTGTGGTACTGTTTCCATGTTGGTAACACATGCATCGATTTCATTTTATGAATTTGGATAGCTAAAAGGTCTTGAAGTCATGTTGGGTGTCTTGCTCTTAGTCAGTGCTCTAGGCTAAACATCCTTCACAAAAACTGAAAAAGAGAGCAACAATATATATGCAACAGTATTGTCAACTTTGCATGGAAAGAAACGGTTAGGTGCTTATGTTACCAGAAACAAGGGTTAAATTTTTTATTTTATTAAAATTTTTTTTTTAGTACTCATTCATTTTGGGGTTGCAGAATTGTGGACCAGGAGTACATGGCCACCATTTGTACAGCAATAGTGGCCATGTACAGTGTTTTTTTTCTTCTAGTAATTATACCCTTAACATTTTTGCCAAATATTTGTAGAGCCTCTGATGATGGAAGGTTGATGTTGATCTATTTGGCTACGTACTATCTAATCTTGTAATTTTCCTAAATTTATCATCAAAATGGAGAACACACAACTAATTGGGAATTTTGCAAACTGAAACTCAACATTGATTAATTTTGTTAGCCAGTTGAGTGAGTGTATATTTTAGTTTTCCTAAAATATTAAGCTTAACCTGATTATAGAGAAGAACTGCAAAACAGTAGCCCCAATCCATATTACCTCTCATCAAAATAATGTATGATGTAGTTTATTTTCATTGTTCTTTCTGTTTTAATTCATTGTTTTTCATATTCATTCATTCAGATCCTCTCTACCTAATTTTCCCACGACCCCATTCTCTCGTACTCACACAAGACGTTACTTGTTTCAAGCCTTTGTGAACGTGGGAGGATAGGAACATGGATAGGTTGGGTGGAGAGGACCTCCATGCCTATTTTCACTTTCTTTGTGACTAACAAGGGTGGTGGAGAGGATAGAGGGTATTAGGAGTACAAATTGGGAGACTATTCTAATTAGTTGCAGAAGAGGGTTGTTCTAATTGGTTGTGGAAATTTTCATAATTAAACATGCCTGTCACCAGTGATCTAATTTGGTCAATATCTAGTATTATTTATTGGATAGAAAGTCTGAACTTATCTATGGCTTCTGTTCATCACTAAATTGAATCCATGGTGAGTGGATCTAAACCGTAGTGAAAATTGCCAACCTTTTGCATAAGGAAGTGAAACCAAGGTATTTAGGGTTTTCAATATTAAAAAGAACCTTGCATAAGGCGCCACTGTCGTATGGTTGTTGTAACATGATAGTTTCTACCAAGCATTATGGTCGCTATGCAGGACTAGATGCGGAGGTCTAATTGATACGAATCCAATATTTATCGCTTCCCATACTAAGTGATACACGTATGGATACTTTTTTTTTTTTTTTGGGATAACATATACTATTCACTATTCAGTCACAACTCAAAGAGTAATTAGTAATTTTGATTTATCAAAAAAAAAAAAGAAGTAATTTTATTCTATAATTAATCATTAGTATTGTGATACGTAGTTATAAATTATCTAATATTGATCACAATTTAAATTCATATTATCCACGGCAATCTGCATACGTTATCTAACACCTTATATAGCTTTTTCGTTTTTTCTGGTGACCAAATGCCTGTTACCAGTCAATGCAGGGTTGGTAGAGTGGTAAGATCCATACTTCTCAGTGGCCCGGATGAATCTCAGATTACCAAATAAAAAATAAATAAAAAAACGTATGTTACCCAAAAAACAATTAGGGGAAAAAAGAAGAAGAAAAAACTACATTCGAATTTCAGTGTTTTTAAAATTCAAATATTCTAGCAACAATCTATGTTGGAATTATAATTTTTAAATTCAAATAACCGTAGAATTCTAGAGTTTGTTGTAAACTCAAATTCAAATAGATTGCATATTTCAAACAAACTCTATAACTACATTGAATTCTAGAGTTTGTTGTAAACTAAATTCAGATAAATTGTCTCACATCTGGACTTGTATTATTTAGAGTTTATACCTGAATAGAATTTTAATAGTAAAGAAAAAACTCTTCAATCCGAATCAATTAAGAAGTTTAGTCCTATTCTCATATCCTTGAACCATTCAGGAATCTTTATAACCAATGGTGTTCTCTCGGAAAATCAGAAGCCAGTAAATTAACTGGGTGACCTTTCAAATGAATCTTGCAAGATCATCAGAAAAGGAAGACGAAGGGAACTTTGAGTGCAGAAATCTTGCAAGATCATCAGAAAAGGAAGACGAAGGGAACTTTGAGTGCAGAAGATCATCCATTACTTGCAAGATCAGGTCATTCCTTTGACAATATCTACATATTCAAAATAAGCCTTACCAGCATGCAGGTTTGTTAGTTGTTCCTAAGAACCAACTATAATTTGCGTTCCTACTGTAGTAGTAGAAGCTTTTATGATATGTGTGTTATGTTATAGTATTGATATGATAGTTCTTGTTTGAATTACGAATGAGTTTTTATTGACCAGGGCGGATTGAAAATGGATTCAAATTCGGGCCAAGACAGATTGAGCAATCTTCCAGACTGTTTACTAGAGGACATCTTTTCCAGAATTACAATGAGAGAAGTTGTGAGAACCAGCATTCTGTCAACTAGTTGGAGATACAAATAGATTTCATCTCCGTATCTCGTATTCAACGATGAATGCATACCTGCAGGTTTAGATGGTTCGGCTGGACATGAAAAACTTGTCAAAATTGTGAATCATGTTCTCTTAACTCATACACGCCCAATTCTATCCTTTAGGATCTCTAGTTCACATCTGCAAACCTGTTCAGAGATAGACAACTGGGTTTTTGCCCTCTCATCGTTATCCTTGACAGAATTTGAACTTCAAATTGATCGTCGTAGGGTTCTTCATCGTCATGATGTTCTTCCAATTTTATTCTCCTTTAAGCATCTGATTCGACTAAAACTTATGTGCTGTAGAATCCCTGTTCCACCTTTGTCATTCAAAGGCTTTAGCCGTCTTAGAAATTTGTCTCATAAATATGTTTCACTCTCGAATGCAACATTGAAATCTCTAGTTTCTTCATGCCATGAACTAGAAAGTCTAAAATTGACTGGACTCAAATCTTTTGATGATTATCCTTTACATATTGAAATTAGCAATCCAAAGTTGAAGTGCCTCTTTATATATGGAGAGTGGGATGATATATGCCTCAAAGACTTGAAACTTTTGGTTAATGCAACATTTCTAGGAAGTATTTCTATTCAGAAACACATATTTAACAACATTTTTGGCTCCATACTTGGTGTTCAAGAGCTTCGGTTGGATGCAGACTTTCTAGAGGTAAATACAAACACTTAGGTTTTCCATATTTATTCAGCTAGCTAGTACAGAAAATATTTAATGTTTTGCTTTTTTCTTGTCTTTCACTGCAGTGTTTTGCTCTCAGTGATGTGCCAACCAGACTTTCTTATACTTTTCATCATTTGAAGAGCATTGAGTTCCATTTAACGTGGTGCTACAACTCCAACCCAGATCCGTTTTTTATCTTTTTGTGTTTACTAAATGGGTCTCCTAATCTGCAAAAGCTTGAAATTTTGGTAAGGTTTAGTGTATCCCTTTTCCCTTTTTCACTTTCATATTCTCTTTTCCACTCATTAACTGATTGAATCCTCCAGTTTTGGAAATTTTGGGAGACTCATCATCTGCTGCAACATACAAAAGATCGTTTGGAAAATATGACATTCAACACTCTCCGGGTTGTGAAATTTGTTCGATTCATTGGCTTGCAACTCCAATTAATTCTAATTGAACATTTGCTCGCACATTCTCCGGTGCTTGAGACAATAGAAATCCATCTTCCATTACGGATTATAATGATGAACAGTTGAATTTTGGGAAAAAAATTGTTTGAATTCAAAAGAGCTTCACCAACGCAGGCAAAAATTATATATGTAACTCGCGAGTCTAAATAGTGAGTTGTCCCGGCTGATATCCAATTGAAAACGGTTCCAGCCCACTTTCAAGTGTCTCAATTTTGGAAGGTCTGTTTTTAATTGCTTTTGTGCAGGTGTTGTCCCATGTAACTCTTTTTTTCTTTTTTTTGTTTATAATATATTAATAATTTCTTCTTTGGTCCCAAACAGACAATAACATGAACATCACCCTCCTTTTCTTTGAATTTGATTTTTATTAAAAATATGTATTTTATCTTTTGTGAGGCCTGGGAATGGTCGAGTTTTTAACGATCAAGATTTATCATGAGCATCTTGATTTGCCCAATGTGTCAACTCATTAGAGATGAGGATGGTAATTTTCAAGGCGAGGCTACTTTAAAAGGATATCCCTTTGTGAAGCTCTCAAAGCAAAGTTATTGGAGCTTGGCCAGTTTAGGTTGAGTGCTAACAACCAGTCTCTTTGCTCGATTCAGGTCATAAAGAGCATGGCAAGATAACTGAAGGAATTTCATATTAGTGTGTGGTCTTCATGTTACACCAATTAACCAAAATCCTGAGATTTTGGTGTAAATAATGTTAAAGGGTGTATTACATTAGCCCGAGCTTGAACGGTTCATGTCAGTGTTGAGATTCATTGTTGGGTTGAGGCACCAACAGGACAATGAGCAATACCCATTGATGTCAGTGTTGAGATTCATTGTTGGGTTGAGGCACCAACAGGACAATGAACAATACCCATTGATGTAATATATATTGTGTTAGACAAGGTGGATTAGAAGTGGGTTCCTTCTTGAACATGTGGTAGAACAGCACACTAGCTAGTGCTGAGGTTGCACAAGGTGGAAGAGATGGCCTGAAACAAAGCTTGACGTCAACTTTCAAGGCTAAAGAATTTTATATAAGAGTGAAAACCAAAAGTTTTCCTTAACCCATTCATGAATCTTTATAACCAGTAGTTGTTGCTGGAAGAATCAAAAGCAGTATATTAGCTAGTCACCTTTCAAGTCAAACTTGTAAGATCATTTGAAAGGGAAGCTGAAATGGTGAGAGCAGACATATATATATATATATATAGAAGATCAGGTCTTTTCTTTTACAATCTTTCTTCTTTTGTGTATTGCATGTACACTTTTGAGGGGGAAATATCTGCAGATTTAAAAGAAGCCTTACCAGGTTTGTTAGCTGTTTCTGAGAACCAACAATAGTTTGCATTTTTACTGCTAGTAGTAGAAGCTTTCGTAAGTCATATGATATGTTGTTTATTAATTTTGATCTTATCAATCAGTCCGTTCTCTACTTTATACCCCTTTGTTATAAAATATCTTAGTTCGATCTTTACTTTGTAATAAAAGGCCTGAATTCGTTTACATTTTTCTTTAAGTGACAATGTGATATATAACCTAGTGATTTCGATATTTAAAGTTCATATCTATTAGAGTTGTGTAAAGGATAAACCTTTGAATTCAAATTTAAATTCAAATCTACCGTAACTAACTCTATCTACAATTGATCTTATCTCTAACCAACCAAGAAGAATTTGAGTTATAGTTAAAATATCAATAAGTTGTAGAGTTTGAATCACTATAACTCAAACTCTTTTTGATCGGTTGGAGATAAGATCAATCGAGAATTAATAGAGTTAGTTACGGTGGATTTGAATTTGAATTTGAATTTGAATTCAAAGGCTTATCCTTTACAAGTTGTGCCAAGCGAAGTTCTTTCTACTAATGTGTTTAAAGTCAGGTTTGAAGATGTTTAATCAATACTTAGTTTAGGCCATTTATGTGTTTTTGAATTCAATCTTTCCTTATTGGTCTTCAAATTTTTTTCTTTTTTAGTAATTGGAATTTCATTAAGAAGGGCCAAGAAAGGCAATCACATATTGAGTACAAAATGACAAAATCCACCGATAAGAAATCGACCAAACTATCCTACAAGGCATGGGCAAAGGATAAGGGGGCAGATTTGAATGTTGTGCATTACATGCACAGTACATGCTGCCAATGGTCGAGATCGACAATCAAGATTTTTTAGCACCCAAAGCTAGGTTATCAGCTAAACAATTTTGCTGTCTATTTACATACACAACCTTAAAAATATCAAAAAAATTACTCAAAACTAATATTTGATGAGAAAGACGCTCATAGGGCTAATTTAAACTGTTGTTTTCTCCTGAAAGAGCAACAAGTCACAGCAAGTATAATGGCATCCCGAATCACTTTCAGCTCAAGAATAGCTGCAGAATAACTGAGATTTGCAATAGATTTGGCCGCTAGAAAATTCTCTGTTGGAGTCCATAAGTTTGTGAGAATTGTCAATCATGTTCTTTTAATTCATAAAGGCCCAATTCTGACTTTTAAGATCTCTAGTTATTTTTTTGAGAAGTTGTTCAGAGATAGACAACAGGATTTTATCCCTCTCTTTGTAGTTTCAGGGCACAAAGAAAGCAAAGATTTCCATGTTGAACTTGAGATTGCTCGTTACTCAATGTTTGTACTCCTTTAAACATCTGATTCATCTAAAGCTAACTTACTACATTATCAAGCCTCCTCCTTTGATATTCAATGGCTTCAGAGTCCTGAAAAGTCTGATATTTAAATTCGTTGATCTCTCATGCATGCAACATTGAAATCTTTGCTTTCTTTGTGCCCTGAAACTACAAAGATTGTCTTTGAATAATGTTTATGGTGTTTGTTCTTATATTGAACTTACCAATCCAAAACTCAAGTACTTGAGTATCTCTGGTGACTTCATTGTTGTATGCCACCATGATTTGAAACATATGCATGGATTAATCTCTCAGCCAAGTTTCTTAAATATTACCGATGGAAAACCATCGATGTTATCAACGTTGTTTCCTCTCTACTTTGTATTCGAAGACTTGAGTTAGGTCTCGATTTTCTTTAGGTAATATAACCTTGTTGATTTCTACATTTATTAAGCAGATGTACGGAGTGTTTTATGCTTAATTAGTATTTCTTGTTGCATTTTATTACAGTCCATAGCTTGTCTTTCTTACAGTTTCACATTTTCTTTTTATGCTTACTTCTTTTTTAATTCAATTTTATAGCACATATCCTGTATGGATGTGCCGAGGAAAGTTCTTTCCACTAATGATCATTTGAAGATCTTCCATTTCATTATAAACATGGGAGATATAGGTCAGGTTTTGGTTGCTCTATGTGTACTTAATAGCACCCTCAATTTGGAAGATCTTAGTATCCAGGTAAGTTACTTTTAACCATTCTTTTTTCCTTTATAACACATATTCTGGTCTAATTAACTAATTCACTTTGTCCTTCCAGATTCTATATTATAAGAAACCAATGAAGAATCTGCAAGAAGTAAACGGCCGGTTGGATTTTACATTCGACAAACTCCAGTCAGTAGCTATTTATGGATTCAGTTGTTCAAAAATTGAGTTGATACTTGTTAAATATATCCTTGCCAATTCTCCGAGTCTTGAGACAATGTGTTGAAACCGGTCGAGGAATCTGCACAAACACTTGAACGATTGTTCTCACAATATTTCTTCAGAGCTGAAACGTACTAGAGGTACTTTCTTTAAGGTATTTAGACACCCCGAATTGTGCAATACGGATTCTAAAAGTGTCTTCACCCCAAGATCAGTCAGCCCAAACCTTTAAGGTTGTACCCGAGAAAGGTAACTTAAGATGTAATCAAGCTATGTTCACTGCTTCACAGAGTAACAACAGGGGGGGGAGAGAGAGAGAGAGAGAGAGAGAGAGAGAGAGAGAGAGAGAGAGAGAGAGAGAGAGAGAGAGAGAGAGAGAGAGAGAGGAGGAGGAGGAGGAGGAGGAGGAAATTCAGTGTCTAGAATGAACTTGAAAATGGGTTTATATAGATCCCCAAAGGCTGTGGGTGAAAGGGTACGGTCACCTCTCTTTGTGAAGGTATCTATTCAACTGACTTACCTATAGGATAGTGCCTTTCTAATGGCATCTCCACGTTTTAACCCAGCAGTAGGCTTTTCGGAATAGGGGCCATGACAAAATTGGCTTTCCGGATCAAGGCTATGACCCACGACCCAAGTCCCAAGTCATATAAATTTATTAATATTAATATATATCTATATAATAATGTCAGGGTCACAACAGGGTTCAGGCTTAGTTTGTGTCGCACAAATTAATACTACATAAGCCCTTATTATATATAAACGATATAATCAGCTCATCTCAACCCGATGTGGGACTAAATAAAAACCATAGGATAAAAGACACAATTAAAACATATAAAAAATATTATATAAGTTTTAAACATTTTACAACACAATGAAAATCTTCACTGCAACAAGGTACACCAACAATGTTTCAGAAGAGTTGTTTCAGTGCAAAAGAGCATCACCACAAGCTGAAATCCTGTACTCTTTATCCAAGACGATGTGTCCCCATTAGTTCTTTTTAATAACTTTAAATTATTTGAGTTCAAGCTGTTTAAAGTCAGATTTGAAGAGTATTTATGTTGCCAAATGAAACTTTTGCAAGAATTGATTTCATTTGTTCTTTGTTATTTCAGTTCATCATCGATGTGCACTAACTAAGCATTCATTTATTCAATAGCTAAAAGAATTCCATCATAAGTAGGAATCATAAATTAGCATTCCCACTGATGTCCTTTTTTCTTCCTTGTATATATCGACTAGCATCCATGTTAGCATTAACAGCCAATTTCTGTTGAACTGATTAGAATACGATCATTCCATTGAAATCAATACAACTTGACACTCTTAAGCCTAATCTCAACTTTCATGTAAAATGCAACTGAGATTTGTTTTCATTGGATTTGAAGTTCTGAAGGGGGTAATTGTATGTAAGCAAATAACCATCTTATGTATACAATAGAGCTTTACCCTAATCCAAAAGAAATTCGGACTATTGCCCTCATACACTATGAACCATTGTCTTTATCAACTGGGCCAACCTGTCTGATTTCAATTAGCCTACTTTTAACCTGTATTTGTTGGTTAAAAATACAAAATAAAGAATGATGCAAAACCTGGGCATTTCAATTTGCTTTCTTTGGAGGTATTCCAAGAGTCCGTTTAGCCTAGATTTGAATGTCAAAATTCAAATTATCATTTTGAGAAAGGAAGACATGGGTTGAAACTAGGCGTGATTTCAACTTTCAAGGCTAGTTCAGAAATGTATGGAAGAGAGAAAACCAAACGTTTGCCTTCAGCCCCATTCATGAATCTTTATAAACAGTAATTGCGTTGGGAGAATCAGAAGTCAGTATATTAACCAGGTGACCTTTCAAATGAAACTTAGAAAGATCATCCGAAAGGGATATTGAAAGGGTTAGAGCAGTCATATATATAATGCCTGCAGATGTTGGTCATTAAGGGAACTTACCGTATAGCTAGAGAATCATCTCAGTCACTTAAAAGAACAGGTCTTTTTTCTTACAGCAGTCATGTTAATCTTCATAATATTTTGTTTGTTATAATATCATAAAATCTTGTTTGTATAGCTAATACGATTTTATTGATCATTGCAGGGTGAAAATGGCTCCGAATTCGACTCTAGACAGATTGAGCAATCTTCCAGACAGTTTACTAGAGAACATGTTTTCAAGAATGACAATTAGAGAATTCGGGAGGACCAGTGTTTTGTCGACTAAGTGGAGATACAAATGGACTTCATTTCCACATCTCTTGTTCAATGATGAATGCATTCCTGGTTTAGATGGTTCAGCTGGACATGATAAATTTGTCAAAATTGTGAATCATGTTCTCTTAACTCATACACGCCCAATTCTGTCCTTTAGGATCTCTAGTTCACATCTGCAAACTTGTTCAGAGATAGACAACTGGGTTTTTTCCCTCTCATTATTATCCTTGAGAGATTTTCAACTTAATTTTCGTAGATACCCCCTTCATATTGTGCCTCCAAGTTTATTCTCCTTTAAGCACCTAACTAGTCTGACACTGGTGGGCTGTAAAATCCCTGTACTACCTTCGTCATTCAAAGGCTTTAGCTGTCTTAGAACTTTGTTTCTCAACAATGTTACAGTGTCTGATGCAGCACTGAAATGTCTGCTTTCTTCATCACCTGAACTTGAAAATCTATCATTGATTGATCTTGATGATCCTACACCTATTGAAATCAGCAATCAAAAGCTGAAGCACCTCCATATCTGTAGCTATAGCTTTGCAAGGAGCGTTGATATATGCCTCATAGACTTGAAACTTCTGGTTAATGCAAGATTTGCAGTAACATATCCTCATCCTATGATGCCCGGCAGAAACAATATTAACAACATTTTTGGCTCCATACTTGGTATTCAGGAACTTCACTTGGAAACATGTTTTCTAATGGTAAGTAGAACACTTCCGTTTCCATTTCTATTCAGCAACTGGAGAAAACCTTTAATGTTTTGTTTTTTCTTGTTTCTCATTACAGTGCTTTTCCTTTCCTGTGCCAAAGAGGCTTTCTTCAACTCTTTATCATTTGAAGAGCGTTTACTTGTGTATGAGCTATTCTGATTTGGATCAGATTTTAGTTGCTTGGTGCTTACTTAAAGGGTCCCCTAATTTGCGAAAGCTTGAAATTGAGGTAGGCTGTTGTACATTCCTTTTTCCTATTAGCTTTCCTATTCTCCTTTCCACTCATTAAACTGATTCAATCCTCCAGTTTTATAGTTTTAAAAAATTATGGAATCAACCTCTGCAACACATAGAGGATCGGCTGAAAAATACAACATTTAACACTCTCAGGGTTGTGATATTTTCTGGACTCTCTGACTGGGATATCCAGTTTCTTCTAGTTGAACATCTACTTGCAAACTCTCCAGTGCTCGAGACAATGGAAATACATTCTTCAACAGAGGATAGTAGTGAACAATTGACTTTTGGAAAAGAATTGCTCCAATTCAAAAGAGCTTCACCACAAGCACGAATTATATATCTTTAATATGTCTCAATAGTTAGCTGTTTGGGTTTCTAATGATTGAATGTTGACATCACTCATCATCTCTCTTGTCCGTGAATTTTATTTTACTAGAGAATATGTTTTTTTTTTTTTTTTTGTGGTAATCTACCACTTGAATAAAATCTTCCATTTGTGCATTATGAATTTATTTTACCAGTCGAATATTATTTTTCATTAAGCCTTCCTCTTGAAGGTGCAACAATTATATCCTATTCCTCATTTTACCCTCGAAAAAAGTAAAAATAAAAATAAAAACAATATGTTCTTCAAGATTCAGGTGGTTTTGTTAATAAAATGATTGAATTTTATCCAAAAAAACAAATAAATTAGTAAAAAAACTCTTTTATATGCACACTGAAAAATTCTGCCATTATATTCATGACTTATCCCTAAACGCTTCGCTAGTAATGGCTGAAGAGAATATAAAAAAATACTAAGTGAATATTAGAATCTCTATTTCTTCTTTAAAATCTCACATTAAAGAGATGTGTTAAAGGAGATCGACAAATATTCTAGATTTGTCACTATTTCTTTTCTTTGTTAGGTTTAAATCATCAACCCCATTTTATATCAAAATTTAAAAATTAAAAAAAATAAACATCTTGCATATCAAACTCAAGTTATAAAAAAGACTAATTATTCAGGAAAACAATATATGCGTGACCATACTAACATTACTAATAGTCATATTACTTCTAAATTGTCCTGAAAATCTATCTAAATTCAAACTATACTAATATCTTATTGGGTTCTGATTGCACTACAAATTAAATCCGCCCAAGAACGCATGAACACTCCCATCTAATTTAGTAAACAACCCAAAACCAGTTGGGCAGTTGAGCTCCCAGAACCCATCCAATTTAATACTAGCTAGAAAGGGTTAATCCGGGTTGTATGAAACAGTTTTGATTCTCAAAACCCTAATATTTCCCAATAAACACTTCATAATGGTAGTGAGCTTCATCATAATAAAGGAAGGAGTCCATGGGTCCCTTCAGTCGAAAAAACAGTTGGATTTATCCCTTCTTTCCAAAGAGAACTGATTAAAGAGTGGAGTTGATAATGGATATTTCAACATTCAAAGCTAGAGAGTAATTAAAGCACTTAATTGCAAGTTGGAACTGGAGCTAGCAATCCTTGTGTGGTAGCTGATACTTCCAATCCTACGATTCTTTGTTTTATTAGAGTTGATATGGAAGCCGAAAGGGTGGGAAGAAGCGTTATGTGTGAAGAAGTGTTTTGTTAAATCAAAAAGAAACCTTTCAGGGTAACTAACAGATATACCACACTCCTATGTGTTGCCCAAAAAACTGTTCCTGGAACACAACACAGCACTAACATATATAAAACTGCTCCTGGAACTATGAAACATTCATTGAGATGGTGGCATCCCCACACCTGGAAGAGAAAGGGGCATCCTGATCACTTGAAAGGAGACAATTCAAATCTTCACTGCATGCAAAGGACACAATTGATGTTTCAAAAGAATTGCTATGATACGAAAGAGTATCAACACAAGCTGAAATCTTGTACTCTTAGCCAAGGCAATGGTCACTTGAGTTTTATTTAATTTGTCTAGATTTATGGTGTTTAAGGTCGTATATGAAGAGTATATTTGTTTATTTTGTCAAATAAAAGAACAGATTAAGGGCTTGTTTGGTTACATGAATCTGGAGATCTGAAATCTCTGTATTTATAAACGGAAATTTTTTACTCGTTTAGTTGTGTGAATCCATGGATTCCTGAAATCTAAAGATTCACCTTTTTACACTAAAAATGTGAATCTATAGATTTATGGGTATGAGGTGAAATCCAGAAATTTCATCCCTACTATAAAACTAAAAGTGTTAAACATTTGAACCATAACTCAATAAGGACCTGTTTGGTTACATGAGTCTGGAGATTTCTAATATCTAGAGATTTCAAATCTATAAATTTCAAATTTATGGAGTCATAATTTATAAAATTAAATGTTTGGTAGTGGAATGAAATTTGTGAATTCATCCTAAAAAATATTTGATCGACATGATTTTTGTGAAAGTGCAAATGTATATCTTTTTTGAAATCTCTGGATGTCACCCCTTACCCATAAATCTACAGATTCACATTTTTAGCGTAAAAAGGTGAATCTCTAGATTTCATGAATCTGGAGATTTTTACAACCAAACGGGTACAATTTTTAGATTCATGAATCTCTGGATTCATGTAACCAAACAGGCTCTAAATGTTTTTTTATGATAAATCTACAAATTTTATTCCAAAGATTCAGCTAACCAAACAGTTCATTTTATAAACCATGACTCCAGAGATTTGAAGTCTATAGATTTGAAATCTCTAGATTTTTGAAATCTATAGACTCAAGTAACTACACAGGCCCTTACAGAATTCATTGGTCCTCTTTAGTGTTGTTACTCAATCCTCTCCCTCTGTCATAGTACAATTCTCCAGCCCATTATAACACAAGATGATCGATAATTTCTGACCTTCCTCACATTCAAATGTAAATTAAACTTTAATTTGAAAATTGACATGAAGATCAATACCCATTGGTTTTAAAGTTGAGTATGAGTATAAGGGCATACTTATATACAAGGTTTAAAGTATCGGTATCGAGTATCGTATCGGTCAGGTGATTTGAAGAGACGTATCGTCCTGTATCGAGTATTGTATCGCTCTAGATAATGTATTTTAGTGTAATTCAATGGAGAGACGTATCGAGATGTATCGTATCGGTTAGGTCAAATATGGATACGTATCGGCTAGTATCGTATGGTATCGTGGGATACTTTAAAACCTTGCTTATATATGATAAAGAGTCATTTTTCTAGTGGTTGAAATCAACACCACTTAGTGAAGAGGTCATGGGTTCGACTATCACTAAGGCATATTAATATTCCATCCCCAGGCTTAATAAAGCCCCTTTGTAAAAAAAAAAAAGTATGTGCAGGGTTGGTTGACAGGTAAGATTCATACTTCTTGGTAAAGAGGTCGTGGACTCGACCTTGTAGATGGCATATGTAATATCCCCCATCATCTATATATAAAAATCTCCTACTAATCAAGCCCAACCGGCAAAAATGAATTTCTAAATTTCTTTTGGTGAAAAAAAATCCAAAATTACTCTTTAAAAATTAGGGTTCAAAGGCCATAATCTATGCTTGGAAACCTCAGTAGATTCTCATGGTAGCTTTTATATATAATTTAACACTAATCTATAATTTTTTTTAATTTATTTTTATTAATGACCGTTTCACTAAGTGGTATTCTTTGAGATTAATATTTTTTTTTTCCTAAGAAAATTATGATTTGTTCACATAGCAAGGAATTGGGTTGATTTCAGTCCGTTGGACCCAAGAGCTAGTCCATTTTGAACTAGAGTCAGGCCTCTAATTTAAATCCTCATGGCCGACCAAATTAACATTGCCCAACTATTTATAAAGGAAGCACCATGTTATCATTATGTTTGTTAAATTTTTGTTTTTTCTCATTTTATTGGGATAATCTTTAGGGAAAAGGAAGGAAAAGGTTGTAGTTTTGATGTATGTGTGAAGGAAAGTAGGGATTCTCATTCCATATTTTGTGTGGTTAGAACGAAATACTAGCTAGTTGGTTTGATGAAAGGGCAAGACCAAGGTAAATAGTGCGGAAAATAACCATGTTGGAACAGTCTCCTCTAGAATCTATTAGGGCTTGAAGAAACAAACATTTTAATGTTGTTACATGACATGCATACATGACAGATACCTTGGAATGAGGAAGGAAGTGTGATTTTAATTCTTTTAAATTAATGTGGGACCTACAAGTAAAAAATAATACATTATTAAAAAAATTCTATGGCCTTAACCCTGTGGGGTCCCCCAGTAATTAGTGGTTAACAATCATTGGAGGAGCACAGAGTGCTTCTTGTCAGGAGAGACGATCCGAACTCCTCTTAGTTAAAGTCATTTTTAATGCAACAAATGATTTTCATCCAAAATCCTAAAGGTTCGAAAAATCGAAATTTTCAAAACAGTCTTCTTCTCGACCTAGGTGGTACCCAAGACCTTTGCTTGGGATCAATCTCATAATTGAGATTTCCCATTGGATTTCAACATGGTTCAGGGCCTCAGGCCCAGCCCAATACCGTCTAAGAGCCCATGTAACCAGTGCTTTTCCCGCTTCATCAAGAGTCACCAGACAAATCAAAAATAGGTGAGAAATTGTTTAGGGCTTTCTCCTTGTCTTATTGAGTTCTTCTCATCTCCTGCAACTTTTTGTTTCCCAAGAACGAAATGAAACAGCAAAGGAAGGAGAGGAACCTGTCTGACTAACTCCTCTTCAGGCAACATCATCACCTCCTCGTCTTATTTCTGTAAGACCTCCCCTCCCGACTCCTATTTGCAGCGTGAACTTCTTCTTCTCTTCTGGCAACACCTCTGTTTATTTATTTATGGGTTCATTTTTTTCTGAATCTGATAAGGATTTCTTTTCACTGCGTCTATTCTACTTCTTTCGTTGGCTTAGTTTTCTGCTCTTTTACTGTTTGCAAGTATTTAGTTCTTACTCCCCATATTACACTAATTGTATCTGTTAACCAAACTTCTGCTTTTTAATAATTGTCTTTTGAAGTACCAGTAATTGATCCATGGTCCCCAAAGAAGAACAACTAATTTTTTTCGAGGCATCCAGAGGTACTGGTGAGGGTGTGTTACATTGGGCGAGCTTGAACCAGTCAGGTCAGCGATGAGATTCAGAGTTGGGTTGCGGTTTTAGAATGCATGGTTAACACGACCCTATTTAAGCCCTAATTTGGTAGTCAAAGGGCCTCTTTTATCAAAATTAAGGGTGGAATAATTACCAGCTTGAGAGGGGACTGAAGACTCGGGTTGAAACTAGTAGCTGGGTATCACTGCAGAAGTCCCTTTTTTTTCTTTTTTTTTGGGGTGGGGGGAGGGGTTTGGTTTGGTTTGGTTTGATAGGGCATTGCAGTACTAATCAGCAGTGGCTTTTTGGAGAGCAAGTTGAGTAGAGGGCACCAACAGTACAATGTGCAATAGCCATTGATGTAATATGTATTTTGTTAGACAAGGTGGATCAGAAGTGGGTTCCTTCCTGAACATGTGGTAGAACAGCACACTAGTGCTGAGGTTGGATTCTTTGGATAAGGCTGGGGGCTGTTGGTGTATTGTGGATTTAGTGATTCATCACTAAGCATCATCAGAACATCCATCATATTTTCATTTCATTTTCAATAGTATATTCTTGGCCTTGTAGCTCAATACAGTTGCAAGGTTAATTTGCCAAAGGAAAACCATGTGGATTTTGTTTCTTGTTCTTTTTTGTTTTCCCTTAGCCCAGTAATCTAAGGGATAAGGTAATAAATATGGTTTCTAAGCTGCGTGATAATGTACACTACACTATTTAGGGCATGTAGGATTAGTAGTTCATGGTTTTAAACATCGGTATTGTAATTTGTATCATTTGTATCGAGCAACATGTGTTGTTTTGTACCTCTGAGTTCGGTCTGTTACGTCTTGTTATATCTCTTATAATATCAGAAATCTAGTTTTAATTACTAAGTTTCTCTAATCAACTAATGTCTATTGCAGGGTTAAAATGGCTCGTCATTCAACTGGAGACAAGTTAAATAATCTTCCGGCTGATATCCTAGAGAACATCTTTTCAAGACTGTCAATTAAAGTAGCGGGGAGGACCAGTGTTCTATCAACCGACTGGAGAAACAAATGGGTTTCATTTCCGCATCTTTTATTCAGTGATGAGCGTCCACCCTTTTTTAGGTCCGACTATGATGAAATTCCTAATTCAATTCTCGATGATCTTCATAATATGTTTGTGAGAATTGTCAATCATGTTCTTTCAATTCATAAAGGCCCAATTCTGTCATTTAAGATCTCTAGTTATTTTTTGAGAAGCTGTTCAGAGATAAACCACTGGATTTTATCCCTCTCACCAGATTCTGTCAAAGAATTTGAACTTGAGATTGCTCGATATTCTAAACGTTATAGAGTTACTCAATGTTTGTTCTCCTTTAAACATCTGATTCGTCTAAAGCTGGTTTACTGCATTATCAAGCCTCCTCCTTTGATATTCAATGGCTTCAGAGTCCTAAAAAGTCTGTTATTTAATTTTGTTGATCTCTCTCATGCAAGATTGAAATCTTTGCTTTCTTTGTGCCCTGAACTACAAAGATTGTCTTTGATTAATGTTTATGGTGTTTGTTCTTATATTGAACTTACCAATCCAAAACTCAAGCACTTGACTATCTCTGGTGACTTCATTGCTGTATGTCACCATGATTTGAAACATATGGACTATGCAAGGATTAATTTCTCAGCCGATTCTCTTGAATATTACCAGTGGAAAACCATCGATGTCATCAACGTTGTTCGCTCTCTACTTTGTATTCGAAGACTTGAGTTAGGTCACGATTTTCTTGAGGTAATATAACCTTGTTGATTTCTGCATTTATTAAGCAGATGTACAGAGTGTTTTAGGCTTAATTAGTATCTCTTGTTGCATTTTATTACAGTCCATAGCTTGTCTTTCTTACAGTTACACATTTTCTTTTTATGCTTGCTTCTTTTTAATTCAATTTTATAGCCTATATCCTGTATGGATGTGCCAAGGAAAGTTCTTTCCACTAATGATCATTTGAAGAGCCTCTGTTTCTTTGTAAACATGGGAGATATGGGTCAGGTTTTGGTTGCTCTATGTGTACTTAATAGCACCCTCAATTTGCAAGATCTTAGGATCCAGGTAACTTACTCTTAACACCATTCTTTTTTTCCTTTTTGACACATATTCTGTTCTAATTAACTAATTCACTTTGCCCTTCCAGATTCAATATTATAAGGATCCTCAGAAGAATCTGGGAGAAGTAAACGGCCGGTTGGATTCTACATTCGACAAACTCCAGTCAGTAGCTATTTATGGATTCAGTTGTTCAAAATTTGAGTTGATACTTGTTAAATATATCCTTGCCAATTCTCCAAGTCTTGAGACAATGAAAATCTTCGCTGCAACATTCTACACCAAGAATGTTTCAGAAGAGTTGCTTCTGTGCAAAAGAGCATCACCACAAGCTGAAATCCTGTACTCTTATGAAAGTCGAGGTGTCCACTTTAGTTATGTTTAATAACTTCAATTTATCTGAGTACATGCTGTTTAAAGTCAGATTTGAAGAGTATTTATGTTGCCAAAAGTAACTTTAGCAAGATTTGATTTCATCTGTTCTTTGTTATTTCAGTTTGGCGGGAATTCTTTAGTGCATGATACGATTCATCACTTGGTCAATAGATTTGCTTCGATATGAAAAGAATTCCATCATAAGTAGGAATTATAAATTACCATTCTCATTGATGTCCTGTTTTTTCTTCCATTTATATATCGACTAGAATCTATGTTAGCATTAACAGCCAATATCTGTTGAACTGATTAGAACAAGACCATTCCATTGAAATCAATACAACTTCTCACTCGTAATCCCAATCTCACCATGCTGATCACTCTATGGTACACTTCCTAAGCTTTTTTTGTAACATCTCCGACTCCTTCAAGAGATTAGATGGTATCCACTCTACTGTCACAGTAGAATTCTCTGTGAAAACAACCTGATTGTACTTGAAGGAATCTATTTGGGGTGCAATCTTAAAAGATTTGGGCTAACTGATCTTGGGGTGAAAGACACATTTGGTACCCATATTGCACAAATTGGGGTGTCTAAATACCTTAAAGAAAGTACTTCTAGTATGTTTTAGCTTTGACGAAGTTTTGTGATTACAACAATCTTTCAAGTGTTTGTGGAGATTCTTCAGCAAGTTTTCTACACTATAGAGAACAATTAACTCTCGGAAAACAATTGCTTCAATTCAATAGAGCTTCATCGCATGCAAAAGTCATGTATCATTAGTGTTTCTCAAAAGAAATTGTCTGAATACTATCACATCCCACTTTCAACTATCTTAATTATACAAAACAAAACAAGTTAGTGACCAAAAAACGCTCTAATTTAGCATTCAAAAGGAACCCATAAATCTTTATTAACGGAAGTTTTTCAAGCCATCATTACTTGGCGTTTGGATGATAATATTTCAGCTAAAAGAGGATTTATCCTTGTGAGAAGAGACTAAAAGAGGTATTAAAGTAAATAAGTTGATTGAAACTTCAACTCAATATGAGTCAGGGATCATCTCCCCCGGCTGAGTGGCGCCCACAGGTGAAAAGCAATAAAATATTTTGAAAAAAAAAAAGTCATTAATTTCACCTGTGGGACCCTCTGCATTGTGTGGTTGCAAAGCCGTCCGGGTGCCCCGGGGAGATGATCCGACTCATCAAATACATGGTGTTGGAGTGATGCAAAACCTGGGCATTTCAACTTTGGAGAGGCTCCAAAACAAATTAAATCTACTTCGAAACTATCAATGTTACTAATTGAGATTCATATTCATACATGGCGTTGGAATTAATTATACGAAACCTTGTGTTTTCATGCAGCTGTAAGCAAATTAAATCTACTTCGAAACTATCAATGTTACTAATTGAGATTCATATTCATACATGGCGTTGGAAAAAATTATACGAAACCTACCACCAATACATGCAAGAAGAATTCCTTACCTGGGTAAAAGCATCTATTTATAATAACACCCGCAGACCAATTTGCCTCCTTTGAAGGTAGTCCAAGAGTCCGCTTAGGTTTGAAGCTCAAATTATCATCTTGAGAAGGGAAGAGATGGCTTGAAACTGGGCGTGATTTCAACTTTCAAGGCTAGGTCAGAAATGTATGTAAGAGAGAAAACCAATCGTTTGCCTTCAGCCCATTTATGAATCTTTATAAAAAAAGTAGTTGCTTTGGGACAATCAGAAGCCAGTAGGTGACCTTTCAAATGAAACTTTAAAGATCATCCAAACAAAAGGTAAGCTGAAAGGGTTAGAACAGTTATATATATAAGGACTGATCATGTTAATCAGTAAGGGAACTTACAGTATAGACGATCATCAATTACTTCCAAGATCAGGTCTTTTCTCTTACAGTCTTGTTTATCTTCATGATATGTTGTTTGTGGTAGTATCACAATTCTTGTTTGAATTACTAAGTTTTTATTGATGATGGCAGGTTGAAAATGGCTCCGAATTCGACTCAAGATAGATTGAGCAATCTTCCAGACAGTTTAATAGAAAACATCTTATCAAGGTTGGCAATTAGAGAAGTTGTGAAGACCAGTACTGTTCTGTCAACCAAGTGGAGATACAAATGGACTTCAATTCCACATCTCCTATTCAATGATGAATGCATACCTGCAGGTTTAGATGGTTCAGCTGGACATGATAAACTTGTGAAAATTGTGAATCATGTTCTCTTAACTCATACACGCCCAATTTTTTCCTTTAGGATCTGTAGTTCACATTTTCTGCAATCCTGTTCAGATATAAACAACTGGGTTTTTTCCCTCTCATTATTATCGTTGACAAAATTTGAACTTCAAATTGCTCCTCTTAACCGTCGTCATAAGGTTCTTCCAAGTTTATACTCCTTTAAGTACCTGAGTCGACTAACACTGGTGGGCTGTAGAATCCCTGTACCACCTTCGTCATTCGGAGGCTTTAGCTCTCTTAGAACTTTGTTTCTTGAACGTGTTAAACTGTCTTGTGCAGCACTGAAATTTCTGCTCTCTTCATCCCCTAAACTACGAAATCTCAAATTGATTGATCTTCATGTTCTTACCGGTATTGAAGCTAGCAATCGAAAGCTGAAGTACCTCCGTATCTATATCTGTAGAAGGAGCGTTGAAATAGGCCTCTTAGACTTTAAACTTTTGGTTAATGCAAATTATTTGGCAACATATACTTCTACATTGAGCTGCAGAAAAAATTTACTCGGTATTCATGAACTTTACTTGGAAACATGTCTTCTAATGGTAAATAGCTAGATCGAACACTTGGGTTTCCATTTCTATTCAGCTACTTGTGAAAACCTCTAATGTTTTGTTTTTTCTTGTTTCTCATTACAGTCCTTTTCCCGTCCTGTGCCAGAGGGGCTTTCTTCAACTTTTCATCATTTGAAAAGAGTTTCCTTCCTTATAAACCCTAGATTTTATTTGAATCAGATTTTATTTGCTTTGTACTTACTTCATCATTTGAAAAGCTTGAAATTGAGGTAAGCTGTTGTACATTCCTGTTGCCTTTTAGCTTTCCTATTCTCCTTTCCACTCATTGAACTAATTCAATCCTCCAGTTTTGTAGTTTTGAAAAATATTCATGGAATCATCATCTGCATGCAACGCATAGAGGATCGGTTGAAAAATACAACATTCAACACTCTCAGGGTGGTGAAGTTTTCTGGATTCTCTGGCTTGGATTTCCAATTTCTTCTAGTTGAACATCTACTTGCAAACACTCCAGTGCTCGAGACAATGGAAATCCATTCTTCAACAAAGGATAGTAGTGAACAATTGACTTTTGGAAAAGAATTGCTTCAATTCAAAAGAGCTTCACCACAAGCACGAATTATGTATCATTAATTAATGTGTCTCAATAATTAGATGTTTGGGTTTCCAATGATTTAACGTTGACCTCACTGATCATTAATGTGTATTTCTTTTTCTAGTCACCACTTGAATAATATCCCATTTATGCATTATATATGAATTTTTGAAGTATCACATCTAGTGTTTTCACCAAAAGGAAATAATAAGACCTAGAGACAGAACAAATAAACGCTTTACTTGGCCTTCGTAAGGATCTAAAATGGATCTCCTCACCCAGAATAGTGTTGACCTGGATATCTGTATCATCTAATCTTACAAGAAGAAGAGAGTAAAATTTTTGAAGAGTATGAGTGTCTAATTTTGTTAGTATGAAACATATAATTGTTATAATTTTTCTAGGTAATTTTCATCTGGACCTCCTGAAGTTTCATCTCTGTCATTTTTAGTCCAAAGAAATGGATATTTTGCATCTGCCTCCCCTGAGGTATCCAATAAAGTTAATTAAGGACAAATTGTGATTTTTATGACCAAAATACCCTTGTATCTATTATACCGTAAGATTGCATCATATCTTCACAATTAAATCCATCGGTGAGAATTAAAAAAAGTATTTATATCTTATAAATTTATCAATTATTAAATCTTTGAATATAAAAATATTTTAAATTTTATATTTAACGATTTAAACTTTCTTAAATTTTCTTCCCAATCATTACGTCTTCTTCATCTTCTTCATCTTCTTCATCTTCTTCATCTCTGTTTCTGCCATGGCCAACAGATCTTTAAACCCTAAATGGGGGAAAGAAAGAAAAAAAACTCTACGAAAACCAATACACCAACAGAAACCCTAGGTCTAATCGGATTTGCACATCGGCTCACCAATTTGAAGGTGGATGAAGGGAATTGCAATTGGTCCACAAACGAGTCTCTGGAGAACCCACTCGTCTCCTTTGGAATGCTTTATCTTTTTGTAGAGAAATATCAAAAAAGGAAAATGGGATTGCCCAGATTGACAATTAATGATGTTAGGTCGTTTCCTTTTTTACTTTGTTTATAAAACACTTTCATCTATTTGTGAATCTTGATATCAATGGGATTCAAAGTAGAAGAAATAGTTGCAGGTATGGTTAATTTGCGATCAATGCTTACTTTGCGCCTAAATGTCTCCGCAGTTCAGGCGGAACGATTCTTCATGAAGTTCCTTGAGAAAGAGGATCATTGAGAAAACGCGGCCGTAGGCCCTTTTTCTTGTAGTGGTTGTTCCATTGATCTTCACTTTGAATATTGTTCGGACCCACTTTTAAATGTATTTTGCCACCCAATGTTATAGATTGTTGTTTGGGTTAAAAACATCATTGTTTGGCCCTTTTTCTGGATTGCTGCATAATCCCACCTCTTACGTTGGGGTTCAAAGTCATTAGATTTCTCACAAGGTTGTATTTCTTTTGAGAATTCAGGGAACTGAGCTAATAATAACTCTCTACAATGTAGTCTTCATCTGCAAATCCATGCAAAACCCACTGTGTCATCTTCCAATTTAAACAAGTAACTTTTTCTTCTGTTAGTTGATTCAATTAGCACTTGTGGCTTTCCTTTTCAAACCTTCTGGATCTATTATATACATCATACTGATTTTTTTCTTTTTAATTAAAAGTTGAATCATAAAAGAAGAGATGCAGAAGTCAGCCAACCCAACTGAACCGAACCTCATTAAACCAGTCCCATTTCAATTTAAATAACCTTGAAACAGACCAATATCTCTAATCCTTAATTGACCCAACTAAACCTCTTCATCTCTTTTTTATTTTTATTTTTACTTTTATTTTACAAGTCCACTTTTGGATAAGCATTTAAACCTAAAGGGTCTCAGGTTCAATTACTCTTTTTGTTTCTGATAACCACTAGCTAATGATCCATCAGTTTAGATTTGGGGTCAATAACTCCATGTTTGATTCAAAATCTACAAAGTCCTAGTCATGGTTTTCAATTAACAAAATAAAAATTCCGAAGTGGGGTATTACATATCATGTGTCTGGGGTCACAATCAGATGTTGATGAACATTTTATTGTATGTTTTTTTAATGATATTAATTAATGACTACTTTCATTTCTTCTCCCCCTTTCCTATTCATTTTATGCTGTTGTAACTTTCTGTTCTTCTTTTTTAAGCTTTTTGTTAAATTAATTCTCCATTTAGGCATTGTGAGCTTTGAATGTTGAAATCTCTAATAGGAATAACATATATTAACAATTTTACCCTCATAGGATGAGCAGTAAGGCAGTCCAAGGGTCTCTTTGTGTAAATCGAAGGTGGAATTATTATTTTGAGAGGGTAAGGGAGAGGCATTGAAACTGAATAGAACGTCTGCCTCGAGCCAATCCATGCAGGAATCTTCATTAACCATACATAGTCAATTGAGCTACAAAATCCCAAAAGCATACCAACCCAATTAATTGTGTATTAATTAGTTGATCCTTCAAATGGAACTCGAAAGATCAGTTGAAAGGTAAACCGAAAGGGTGAGAGAGCATCTATCTATATATGTTGTTAGTCTTACGTTTGTAAAGGATCATCAAGAACTCTTAAGGTCAGGTCTCTTCTCCCAGAGTGTAGTCTTTCTTCTGCTGTGTATTTCAGGGAGAGTTATCAAGTTGTAGAAGTTTTCATTCTCCTGTGTTGTTTGTTTTTCATGATATTACAAAATCTGGTTTCAGCATTTACAGATTATTTATGTTTGTATTTGCCACTGCAGGTTGGAAATGGCTCCGGATTCAACTCTAGACAGATTGAGTCATCTTCCTGATGGTATACTAGAAACCATCTTTTCAAATCTCTCAACCAGAGAAGCAGTGAGAACTAGTGTTCTGTCAACTAAGTGGAGATATAAATGGATTTCTTTTCCAGATCTCATATTCAATGATGAATGTATACCTGGTTCATTTGGTTCAGTTGGTCATCATAAACTAGTCAAAATTATAAATCTTGTCCTCCTACTTCATAGAAGCCCGATTCGAAAATTCAAGTTATCTAGTTCACATTTGTTAACTTGTTCAGAGATAAATTCCTGGGTTTTTTCCTTGTCATTTGATCCTTTGATTGAACTTGAGCTTCAGATTTCCCAACGCTCCCGTCAACTTCTTAGTCTTCCTCGATGTATATTCTCCTTTCAACACCTTAATCGTCTAATATTGGTGAGGTGCTTAATCCCTGAACCTTCTTCGACATTCAAAAGTTTTCCCTTTCTTAGAACTCTCTTTCTTGAAAGTGTTAAACTCTCTGATGCAACATTAAGCTGTTTGCTCTCTTCAAGTCCTGAACTGGAAAGCTTGACACTGAAACATATTGATGGTCCTCGACGTATTGAACTCAGCAATCCAAAACTAAATTACATTTCTATCTCAGCTATGACTTTGTTCATTTTGCGCCTCAAAGATTTGAAACATCTAGTGTATGCTCTTTTTGATGTTCCTCTTTATTTGGGTAAACACCTCACGTTTATCGGCTTTTGTAGCTCTCTACTGAGTATTCAAGAGCTTTACTTGGAAAGCGGTTTTATGAAGGTAGTACAAACCTTTTGATTTCCATACTAAACAATTTCATAAATTTTTAGTCTTTTGCTTCTTTTATTACAGGTCTTCCTACATATTGAGTTTCCAAAGAAGCTTGATTTCACTTATCCTCATTTGAAGAGCATTTCCTTCCATTTAGCCCCAGAGAGGAAAGAGATTTTAGTTGCCCTGTGTTTCCTTAATAGCTCCCCAAATTTACATAAGCTTCGAATTAAGGTAACTTGTGGCATTAACTTTCTTCCATTTTTACTCTCAATGTTTTGTTCTTTACTTGTTGATTTATTGTTTTCTCCAGTGCTCATCATCTTTGGGTTCAAGCATCCATAAGCAAGAGACACAAGATCAATTTGAAACCAGGGCATTCAACACTCTTCTGGTTATCAGCTACTTCTAGTTAAACTTTTACTAGCAAAATCTCCTGTGCTTGAGACAATGTTTATCCATTCTTTACCAGTTGACTCTGACGAGGACTCAATTTTCTGGAAAGAGTTGCTTCTCTTCAAAAGACCCTCAGCACAAGCAGAAATTAAGTACTATTAGTGAAACTCAGATATAACTTCTCTTGGTTGATTACTTTCAAATATCTGGACTTTTTAAGTTTATTTTGTCATCTAATAGTGCCAAAGGATTGATTTTAATTGCTTTTTGTGTTTCTAATGATTCAACTTAAATATGTTCTTTTTGTTGGAAGTACTCAATTCCTGTACATGGTGATTAATGATGTCACTCTCTTCTACCCATCGGACCATCTACTTTTCCTCAATCATTTGGAACTAGTAAAACATCTCTGCAAAAATTTTCTTCTTCCTTTCATCCAGTGATCTATTTTCTTCTTCTTTTCATCCAGTATCATTTGGATAATTTGTGTTTTTCTAAGCTTTCGTTGGACCAGAGATTTGAATCCTCGCAGCCCAGAAGACCAACGTTACTAAACCATGTAAAACCAATTCTGAACCACCCCTCTTCATTGTTACAATTCAGGTTAATTTTGCTAACCCAAACTCAATATTGTTTAAATTTTGTTAACCAAAAAGAGCATGCATGTCTAATTTTGTAAGATGAAACCAAATATTGTAATGTTGTATAATGTTGTCATTTTTCTGAAATGATCCACAAAAAGCTGGAAGCATAAAGGGGTTGGGGTGATGAAACCACCAGCCCAATATTTCTTCTCATGGATTTCTTGTGGAGGTGCAACATTTGTATTCAGTTTTTTTTAAGACTCAGGTGCACACCTGGCTGTGGTGGGTGAGTCTCCTAGTGGAGATTTTTTGCATCCACAAGGATTCGATATCGGAACCTTGCTTAAGTGAACTAAGATGCTTACCACTTGGACCAATCCCGTTGGTATACATTTTATTTACAATATAAAATCAAATAACAAAAATTGCAGAATAAATAAAGAAACAAAGAATATAAAATCAAATAAAGAATAACAAAATATAAAAAATAATAAATAAAATAATAAATAAATTGAGAAATAGAAAAAAATACCTAATTGTAGAGAAGATTTTTTTCCCAAAATTTCTTTAATCCACGTTTATAGAAAGGGAAGAAGAATAAATAAGAAGAAAGAAACGGAAGAGAATAAATAGGAAGAAAAGATCAGAGAGGAGAGATATGAGAGAATAAATAGGGATAGAAGAGTTAGTTTCTTATTAGGAATGATATTTTGAAATTTTAATAAGATTTTTTTTCAAAATTTCCTTTAACCCACGTTTATAAAAAGATAAAAGAATAAATAAGAAGAAAAGATGTGAGAAAGTAGAGAGGGGAGAATAAATAGGGATTGAGAATTTAGTTTTTAATTAGGAATGACATTTATGCCCATTATTTTACTTTCTCAATATTGAGGGGGCCAAATAGTGACATTTCACATGTGAGAAGAGAAAAAAACTGAAAAAATGAAGATAAATAATATAAAAGTAAAAAACTAAGGGATTTATAAAAAAAATTTAAAAATCTAGGGGCCATGATGCCCATTGTTTATATATGTTGTTAGTCTTGTTGAGGTATTTGAGTCACACTCAAATATTGTTGAAGTATTTGAGTTATATTCAACGTATGTTCTAATATAATTCATCGGATCAGTTACGATCTAACGGTGTAATGGGCCTTTGTGGGAGAGTCCAATTAACCATAGAACTTAGTGCAAGAAGCTAACAATCTGAGTAATGCTTTAAACAATCTTGTTGTTAAACTCTAACCCAAACAAGTCTTACGTTGTAAAGGATCATCAAGAACTCTCAAGGTCGGGTCTCTTCTCCCACAGTGTAAGTCTTTCTTCTACCGTGTATTTCAGGGAGAGTTATCAAGTCGTAGAAGTTTTCAGCATTTACAAATTGTTTGTATTTCCCATTGTAGGTTGGAAATGATTCCGAATTCAACTCTCGACAGATTGAGTCATCTTCCTGATGAAATACTAGAAACCATCTTTTCAAATCTCACAGTCAGAGAAGCAGTGAGAACTAGTGTTCTATCAACAAAGTGGAGAAATAAATGGATTTCTTTTCCAGATCTCATATTCAATGATGAATGTATACCAGGTTCATTTGGTCCAGTTGGTCATCTTAAACTAGTCAAAATTATAAATCTTGTCCTCCTACTTCGTAGAAGCCCGATTCGAAAATTTAAGTTATCTAGTTCACATTTGTTAAGCTGTTCAGAGATAAATTCCTGGGTTTTTTCCTTGTCATTTGATCCTTTGATTGAACTTCAGATTCGCTCCCGTCATTTTCTTAGTCTTCCTCCATGTATATTCTCCTTTAAACACCTTAATCGTCTAATACTGGTGAGCTGCTCAATCCCTGAACCTCCTTCGACATTCAAAAGTTTTCCCTTTCTTAGAACTCTCCTTCTTCAAAATGTTGAACTCTCTGATGCAACATTAAGCCGTTTGCTCTCTTCAAGTCCTGAACTGGAAAGCTTGACACTAAAATATAATGATGGGCCTCGACGTATTGAACTCAGCAATCCAAAACTATATTACATTTCTATCTCATCTCTTTCTTCTATCATTCTGCACCTCAAAGATTTGAAACATCTAGTGTATGCTCTTTTTGATCTTCCTCTTTATTTCGGAGATTTGTTTATAGACTTTTGTAGCTCTCTGCTGGGTATTCAAGTGCTTTACTTCGAAAGCGGTTTTCTGGAGGTGGTACATTGAATTAACTCTTTTGATTTCCATACTTAATTCAACAATTTCATAAATTTTTAGTCTTTTGCTTCTATTATTACAGGCCTGCTACCAACATATGGATGTACCAAAGAAGCTTGGTTTCACTTATTCTCATTTGAAGAGCCTTTCCTTCTATTTAAACTCTGAGAGGAAAGGGACTTTAGTTGCCCTGTGTTTCCTTAATAGCTCCCCAAATTTACAAAAGCTTCGAATTGAGGTAACTTGTGGCACTAACTTTCTTCCATCTTTAATTACTTTCAATGTTTTTTTCTTTACTTGTTGATTTATTGTTTTCTCCAGTGCTCGTCATCCTGTGGTTATTCAAGAATCCATATGCAAGAGACACAGGATCAATTTGAAAATAAGGCATTCAACAGTCTTCGGGTTATAGATTTTAATGGATTCTGTGGCAACAAAATTCAACTACTTCTAGTTAAACTTTTACTTGCAAAATCTCCTGTGCTTAAGACAATGTGTATTCATTCTTTTCCAGTTGACTCCAACAAGGATTCAACTTTCTGGAAAGAGTTGCTTCTCTTCAAAAGAGCCTCAGCACAAGCAGAAATTAAGTTCCATTAGCTAGTGAGACTCAGATATAAGTTCTCCCAGTTGATTACTTTCAAATATCTTGAAACTTTTAAGTTTATTTTGTCATCTAATAGTGCCAAAGGATTGTTTTTAATTGCTTCTTGGAATCTCTAATGCTTCAACCCAAATATGTCGTTGTTTTTCTTGAAAGTACTCAATTTCATTTTCTGAGTATCATAGTGTACAATTTTAGATGCAACGTGATCTATATTGAGAAAGATTTGCGTCGACCCAATGAGTTTTTATAACCTGAAACCAGTAAAACAACAATTCAATCAAGCGAAGAAGAAAAAAAAAGAGCCACAAAAAGCTGGGTGCATAAAGGGGTTGGAGTGATGAAACCACCAGCCCAACTTTTACTTCTCATGGATTCCTTGTGAAGGTGCAACATTTGTATTCAGTTTTCTCTAAGACTCAAGTGTACTTATCCCTTCAAGAGGGATCTAAAGAGAAGAATTAATGGAGAATTTTAACATTCAAAGCTAAAAGTAGTTAACTCAATACAAATGGATCTCCATTCCACATCTCATATACGGTGGTGAATTTATGTATACTTTGCTCAGTTGGCTTTTTTTTTTTTTTTTTTTTTTTTTCCTTCTTCCGAAGTTAGAATTTCATTTAGGAGAGGATTCTTCTACACCCAAATTCTTGAGTGGGATATGTATATTAATATTATTGAATTACAATTTGAATATTTGAATTTGAATTTGAATTACAAGTTATTTACAATCAAACTCTACATCAGTAATTTGAAGCACGTGTGACATGCCTCTTTTTATAGAATATGTGATGTGTGGAATTTTAAATTTTAAAATTTTCATTTGAATCAAGTGTACAACCAAAATGTTTCTTTGCAAACATAAGTTTGCATATAGATTTATCTCAGGTTGAGTGCTCATCACGAAGAACAGGTTCATTAAGAGGTTGCCCTCCAATTAAGACGAACCAGAGAGGCTTAGTAGATTTTTTCCATACATTCACACCATCCTCTGGACCCCATACTAGGATATGATGAGCACTCACTGATGCTGAACCCAGTGTCCCAAAGACACCCTTTTCTTCAATCACATACACAAGTGAGTTCCAAGATACTGGAATACTTTGGTATCATTTAACTTCAAGTTTTAGGATGAAATCAAGATACATTGCTGGAGTTCTGGTGAATATTGCAGGCTGAATTACCATGGCTTCTCCTACTATCACCCTGACTTCAACTCCATCTTTTTCAGCCCTCTTGATATTATGTTTGGGTCTAGCATGCAAGCTCAACCCTGTTGATTGGTGGCCAAATCCCCAACCCTCCTCCTCACCCCCTCCCCCCATAAAAAAAAAAAAAGAAGAAGAAGAAGAAAAAAAACAGTATTAGTCAGGTTTTGGTTGTACTCAACCATACTTCACACACTATGGCAGGTTCAACCCAAAAATACCATGTTCGCACAAATTTTGAACCAGCCTAGCTTCTACCAGTTCTGACACCATCTGAATTATCTAATTGCCCCAAAAATACCAATTTTTGTCCTGGTTTCACTCAAAACCTGGGAAACCTGAGTTTTCTGCATGTTCAAAACCAGCCTTGGCACCAAGAATTACAACCTTCCCCCTAGGAAAGATTAAAAAACCAAATAATTTTGGTGCCATGAAGTCCACTCAAAACACAGAATAAGGTAATAAACCACCACATGCATATGCAGCTTACACCTCACCTTAAATCCAACTTTGTTGTCCAAACAAGCATGCCAATCGCTCTTCATTTCTTTCACAGGAACTCGGTCATGAGGTCTATGAAGAATTTCAAAGGAGCAAAGTGAATTCCAGAATGAAGGGAATGCTACCCAGCAGGGGGTTGCAAGGCAATCTACCTTTTAGGTCCTGAAACAGAGGGTATAACATCCCACAGGTTCAACTCTAGATAAGAAGAATATGCTCTTTCTTGCTGAGGCTATGGATCCACATAAACATAGTAGGTTAGATCTCTTTCTCAATTTATTTTCAACCCTCAAAAGACAGATACAAACCAATAGTAGTTAGTTACTTTACTAACTGTAGACATTTTATTTACAATATAAAATCAAATAACAAAAATTACAAAAGAAATAAAGAATAACAAATATATATATATATATATATATATATATATATATATATATATATATATATAAACAATAAATAAATTGAGAAAGAGAAAGAATACCTAATAGTGGAAAAGATTTTTTTCTCAAAATTTCCTTAATCCACACTTATAGAAAGGGAAGAGAATAAATAGGAAAAAAAGATGAGAGATGAGAGATATGAGAGAATAACTAACTAGGGATTGAGGAGCGGATTCATATCCTTTGTAATTCCTTTTCCTGCAATTTCATGTAATTCCCTCTTAGGATTGTGCCATGTAGCATTAGCTAATCCGACGGTTACTAGTTCAACCTAAATTTGATTTTAGTTAAACCTAGAAAGATATTCATGTCTCTCACTCTCCCTTCGCTTCACTGCTCTCCTCTCTTTCTTGAAGAAATTCTACTCACGGCTCTCTCCTCTCTCTTCAAAATTTTGGGCCCGTAAGTGTTTAGATTCATGTCTCCGAAACAATATATTTCTTCCTTATATTGCAATGCAAGTTTGATAATCCCATCTCTTAGTACTTCGTAACCATTATAGATCTGAATTCAAGCATTGCATTCTATCTCAAAATGCACTTCTGGCTTCTTCATTGATCATTAATTGCTTAATTTTTTGCCCTACATGCATCGCGCTAGGATTAGAAAGAGTGAAATACATAACAAAATTCTTTCTGACTTTTTGAAATTCACACTGGGACTTTATTGTAGCAAGTCATACAACAGATATTCTACAGTAAGTACTTAAGGATTTGCTGAGATGTAAAAGATCCTGATTGACTGAAGAAATTACAAGCCAAGTGGATCCTAACTGGTATAAACTTGGGAGAACAGGAGCTTAATATTTTGAAATAAAAAATACATACGCTTGTTTGTAGATTTCAATTTCCATGAGAAGAAGAGGCTATTCCAGAGGGTTGAACTTGTAGAAAACCCATGAAAACTTTAATCTAGGGCTTTGTCTGAAATTCTTGAAGAGAGAGGAGAGAGAGCCGTGAGCAGAATTTTTTCAAGAGAAAGAGGAGAGAGCCGTGAAGAGAAGGGAGAGTCAGAGACAAAAAAAAAAAAAAATGCAGAAAATTCAGGGTTTTTGGGAAGAGAGAGGAGAGATGAATATTTTTTTGGGTTTAAATAAAATCAAATTTAAGTTGGATTGGTCAACCCTAAAAGGGAATTCCAGGGAATTGCAAGAAAAGGAATTAGTTTTTAATTAGGAATGACATTTTGAATTTTTTATTTTTTCTCAAAAATTTCCTTTAACCCACTTTTACAAAAGAGAAGAGAATAAATAGGAAGAAAAGAAGTGAGAGAGAAGAGAGGAGAGAATAAATAGGGATTGAAGAGTTAGTTTTTAACTAGGAATGACATTTATATCCATTATTTTACCTTTAAAATTTGTTCTCAATATTGAAGGGGGCCAAATAGTGATATTTCACATGTGAGAAGAGAAAAAAATGGAAGAATAAAGAAAATTAATATAAAAGTGAAAAACTAAGGGAATTATTAAAAAATTTTAAAAATCTAGGGGGGCCGGCCCCCTTGTGGGTCCGCCCCTGTTTATATTTGTTGTTAGTCTTGTTGAGGTATTTGAGTCACACTTAAATATTGTTGAAGTATTTGAGTTATATTCAACGTATGTTCTAATATAATCTACCGGATCAATTACGATCTAACGGTGTAATAGGCCTTTGTGGGAGAATCCAATTAACCATAGAACTTAGTGCAGGAAGCAACAATCTGAATAATGCTTTAAACAACCTTGTTGTTAAACTCTAACCCTAACAAGTCTTACGTTGTAAAGGATCATCAAGAACTCTAAGGTCGGGTCTCTTCTCCCACAGTGTATTTCAGGGAGAGTTGTCAAGTTGTAGAAGTTTTCATTCTCTTGTGTTGTTTGTCTTTCATGATATTACAAAGTCTGGTTTCGGCATTTACAAATTGTTTGTATTTCCCATTGTAGGTTGGAAATGGCTTCGAATTCAACTCTCGACAGATTGAGTCATCTTCCTGATGAAATACTAGAAACCATCTTTTCAAATCTCTCAGTCAGAGAAGCAGTGAGAACTAGTGTTCTGTCAACAAAGTGGAGACGTAAATGGATTTCTTTTCCAGATCTCATATTCAATGATGAATGTATACCAGGTTCAGTTGGTGCATTTGGTCATCTTAAACTAGTCAAAATTATAAATCTTGTCCTCCTACTTCGTAGAAGCTCGATTCGAAAATTTAAGTTATCTAGTTCACATTTGTTAGCCTGTTCAGAGATAAATTCCTGGGTTTTTTCCTTTTTATTTGATCCTTTGATTGAACTTGAGATCCAGATTTCCCAAAGCTCCCGTCATCTTCCCAGTCTTCCTCAATGTATGTTCTCATTTAAACACCTTAATCGTCTAGTACTGGTGAGGTGTTTAATCCCTGAACCTCCTTCGACATTCAAAAGTTTTCCCTTTCTTAAAACTCTCTTTCTAGAAAGTGTTGAACTCTCTGATGCAACATTAAGCCGTTTGGTCTCTTCAAGTCCTGAACTGGAAAGCTTGACACTGAAATATATTGATGGTCTTCGAAGTATTGAACTCAGCAATCCAAAACTAAATTACATCTCTATCTCAGCTAAGTCTTTCACCATTCTGCGCCTCAAAGATTTGAAACATCTAGTGTATGCTCTTTTTGATTTTCCTATTTATTTCGGAAATATGTTAGTCGACTTCTGTAGCTCTCTACTGAGTGTTCAAGAGCTTTACTTCAAAGGCGGTTTGTTGATGGTAGCACAACTACTCTTTTGATTTCCATACTTATTCAACAATTTCATAAATTTTTAGTCTTTTGCTTCTTTTATTTATTACAGGCCTTCCAACATTTGGATGTACCAGAGAAGCTTGGTTTCACTTATCCTCATTTGAACAGCATTTCCTCCCATTTAGCCCCAGAGATGAAAGAGATTTTAGTTGCCTTGTGTTTAATTAATAGCTCCCCAAATTTACATAAGCTTCGATATAAGGTAACTTGTGGCAACAACTTTCTTCCATCTTTATACTCTCAATGTTTTTTTCTTTACTTGTTGATTTATTGTTTTCTCCAGTTCTCTTCATCTTGGGGTTCAAGCATCCATATGCAAGAGACAGAGGATCAGTATGAAAATAGGGCATTCAACACTCTTCTGGTTACAAATTTCAAGAGTCTTCGGGTTATAGATCTTGATGGATTCTGTGGCAAAAAAATTCAACTACTTCTAGTTGAACTTTTACTTGCAAAATCTCCTGTGCTTGAGACGATGTTTATCCATTCTTTGCCAGATGACTCTAACGAGGAATCACCTTTCTGGAAAGAGTTGCTTCTCTTCAAAAGAGCCTCAGCACAAGCAGAAATTAAGTACTATTAGTGAAACTCAGATATAACTTCTCCTGGTTGATTACTTTCAAATATCTGGACTTCTTAAGTTTATTTTGTCATCTAATAGTGCCAAAGGATTGTTTTTAATTGCTTTTTGTATTTCTAATGATTCAATCCAAATATGTTGTTGTTTTTATTGGAAGTACTTACATTCCACATCTCATATACGGTGATGAATTTATGTTTACCTTGCTCAGTTGGCTTAGCATTTCTTTTTTTCAAAGAGAGAATTCTTCTACACTCAAATTCTTGAGTGGGATATGTATATTAATAACACAGAGGATCCCAAGCACAAAGCTCCCTGATCCAAACGGTAAAAATTGACTAACAAGTCCTTCTGTTAATGGACAAGGTCTTCTAAACCAGAGAATGGGCAAAAACATTCCCTTCTCTTAGCAAAAAAACAAATCTTACAACTCGCAAATTCAGCAAACAAGGCACGAATGTCATGGACAACAGATTCCACCTCCAATGCTAGCATCTAATATTCTTCTTCAATAGCTGAAACTAAGCCTATAGAATCCGTATACACTAGAATCTTGGTGTATCCATTGTCTTGAGCCCAAATCATAGCTTGCCTCATTGCCATGGCTTCCCCACATTTCACCTCTCTGCTGCGCTTAGTTGTTAATCATAAACTTGTGAAAATTGTCAATCATGTTCTCCAGTTCTTTCATTTAAGATCGGTAGTATGTATTTACATTTTTTTTTTATAGAAAATAAAAAGCTTTAAATTAAAATAAGGTACCATTCTGGTTACACCTTGTGCTACTCGTGGCAGCCATATTAGCTAGTTTAGTGAAGTGTTCTTGTGGTGCTAGGGATATAAATTTCACACAGGGAGTGGTCCTGAGACCAGGGACAAAAAGGATGGGGTAGACGGTGACTGTTTGAAACGAGCCCCAAACTTGCCTTCTAGATCCAACACTTCATTGAAATCCACTACTAGGATGAAAGGTTTAAGGATGTTACTTAGAAATAGAGATAATGAAGTCCAAAACTCACAACTTTCAGAGTAGGTCGGAGGGCCATATATAAAAATTATGATCCAAGGATTTCTTTCCTCGCAAGAGAGGGCAGTAAAAAATTGAGAAGGAAAGAGAATTAGTAACAGTCAACATAAAAAATCCCCCTCTAAGCCCTTTTTTCCCCCAACTATTGAAATGACCAGCCAAGCTGTAATCTTTAAAAAAATATTTTTTCTTGCTAAACAGATTAACATGGTCAGGGCACTTGGTTTCACAAAGAAAAAAAAATGTGGCTTATGAAACTCCATCAGTTTTCTCAAGCATTTGAGGGTGAATTTGCAATTCATCCCCCTAATATTCCAAGAAATGATTTTCATAATCACACTAGCTTCTAAAAACGTGATACTTTAACGCAAAAAAAGAAGAAGATTATAGGGTAGGAAAAATATCTTTGTCGAAGTGTTAAAAGGAGTAAAACCACAGTAATTCTCAGGTGAGAGATTTTGGCCTACGAGCAAACTACCATGTGGCCAAATGACCTTCAGCACAGAAATTAAAAAGAAACTAAAAAGAATCTCTATTAGTACTCAAAAAAGACTAGTCGATAGGGAAGGAAAAACTATTTTAGAATTATAAAGATGTATCACAGGTGGGAAGGATCAGTTATGGCGAAACCTGATCCCTTTCAATTTGCAATTTAGTTACAGATAAATTATCTTTCTTCTTAATTGTTCGAATAAAATTGGTATAATTGATTTGGTATTTAGTCATTAGTCCTCGAGTGAATGATCATTATGTCATCATTATATTGCTTATTAGTGATAGTGTACACATGCTTTGCTATTTTTCATGACAAACATTTAGATATAAAGTTGAGGTTAGCCTTTGTAAAGATCTTTGAATGGAAGTCCCTCAAACCCACAAGAAAGTGGAAGTCCTGAACATATAGGGTCACACTTATAGGGTCTACCCTATCTTTTCACACTCACATGATAATGAGATCCACACTTATAGGGTCTACCTGTCTTTGGTAGGACAGTGTTTTGAGTGTGGGAGGATGGGTGGATCTCCACAGTAAATGTTTAACTCCACAGTAATTTTTTTCCACATAAACATTTACTGTGGTGTATTTTGAAATCCAAGTTTTTCAGATATTGTCTCTAGTGCTTGAGACAATGGGCCTGCAATCGAAATCCTCATGGCCACCTGATGACCATCACCCAACTATGTAGAAACCAAATTAGAGCACCCTCCATTGGCAAAAATTTTAGATATGTCATGCCTTCACAGTCAATTCTCTTTCATATCTATTTAATGGTAATTGTGATAATTCCAACATAAAAATGTAAATTGTTAAATTTCATATTTAAACGAATTAGAAATTTGGAATCTGATAAAATATAATTCAAATCCATTTGAATCTAATCTCAGGTGAATTAGGATTAATGTTCATTCATCCATGATATATGAACAATCAGGTAGTCAGTAGTCCCTAAATTAATAGAATAATCATATAACAAAGAGGTATTCCCTAGCTTTGCTTGGGGGTCAAATATCCACAAGTAATAAAGCTTGTGTGATTCTCATATTAACTCAGCAATTATATCAAATCAGAAGAGTGAGATCGAAAAACCTACCGACTAAGTTATCAACTCCACTTCCAGCAACAGCATCACATCATTAAACCTATCCATCTTCGTATTTCAGTAAGGTATCCTCTTCATCTCCTGTTTGTTAATTTAAGGGTTTATTTATTTTTTTATTTTCTGATTGCATGCAATAAGGGTTTTTTTTTACTGTATCAATGTTGTTTCTGCTCTTTTGCTGGTTGCAATATACTAGAAGTTCTTTTTGTTGCATCAAAGTGTGAACACCTTAAAGGGTAACTGAGCATCTTTCTTTGCCTTTCTTTTTTCCCAATTCTCATTTCCCTCATAGGGCATCAAGTATGGAAATCTTAGGGTTCCTTTTGACTAAATTGAAGGTGGAATTGTACTTTTTGTGAGAGGGTGAGGGAGAAGGATTGAAACCAAACGTCTACCTCAAGCAAGTCCATGCATGAATCTTTATTAACTATACATATTCAATTGAGAGAGGGTGAGAGAGCAGTGATCTATATATATGTTGTTAGTTCTGTGTTGTAGAGGATCACCAAGAACTTGCAAAATCAAGTGTGTTTCTTCTATTGTGTATTGCAGGAGAGTTCTGATCAATAGGGTACAATCTTTCATTCTCTTATGTTGTTTGTTTTTCATGGTATCAGGTTTCAGCTAGCGTTTACAAATTTTTTATATTTGCTATTGCAGGATGGACACTCCAGACAGGTTGAGTAATCTTCCTGATAATGTACTACAAATCATCTTTTCAGGTATCTCGCTGAGAGAAATGGTGAGAACTAGTTTAGTTGCACCAAACTGGAGATATAAATGGCTTTCTTTCCCAGATCTCGTATTCACTGATGAATGTATACCACGTTCAGTTGGTTCATTGCTACGTCATGGTAAACTAGTTGAAACTATAAACCATGTCCTCCTAGTTCACAGAAAACCCATTCGAAAATTTAAGCTTTCTAGTTCTCATTTGAAAGCTTCTCCAAAGATAGATACCTGGGTTTTTTCCTTATTATTTGATCCACTGGAGGAATTTGAACTTCAGATTTCTCAGGACTCCTATTATCGTCAGACACTTCCTCGATGTATGTTCTCCTATGTACTCCTTAATCGTCTAACGCTGGTTAAGTGTGTAATCCCTGATCCTCCTTCGTCATTCAAAGGTTTTCTCGTTCTTTCGAGTCTGCTTCTTCAAAGTGTTACGGTCTCAGATGTAGCATTGAAATGTTTGCTTGCTTCATGTCCTGAACTGGAGAGATTGACACTGGAACATAACGATGGGCATACCGATATTGAGCTCAGCAATCCAAAACTGAATTACGTTTCTATTTCAGCTGACGCTTTCATTCGTATATGCCAAGAGATGAAACTTCTAGCGTATGCTCGGTTTGCTGCTAAGCCACATCCTGACCTTGATCAGGATTCCAATTTTCGCAGCTTTTTCGGCTCTTTTTTGGGTTTTCAAGAACTCTGCCTGGAAAGTTCTTTTTTGCAGGTAATTAATACAACTCATCTTTTGGTTTCTCTACTCATTCAACAATTTCTGTAATGAATTTGTTTCTTTTATTACAGCCACCCCTTGATGGTTCAAAGCCGATTCCTTTCACTTATCATCATTTGAAGAGCTTCTCCTTCCATTTAGACGAGATTTATGGGACAGGGATTTTATTTGCTCTATCTTTACTGAATTGCACCCCAAATTTACAGAAGCTTAAAATTGTGGTAGAAGACTTTGCATCCCTAACTTCATTCCAGCTTTAATTTGTTTCTTACTTTTCATCTTATATATATTCATGATTTATCTTATCCTCTAGTTTACCTCATTGTGGGAAGCAAGCACCCATCTGCAAGAGACAAAGAATCGATTGGAAAACACAAGATTCAAGACTCTTGGGGTTATAAATTTTGATGGATTTTGTGGCTTGAAAATTCAGCTACTTCTCATTAAGCTTTTGCTTGCAAATTCTCCGGTGCTTGAGACGATGGCGATCAATTCATCAACAATGGAGGGCGACAAAGAATTGGCTTTACTGAAAGAGTTGCTTCAATACGAAAGAACTTCACCACGAGCTAGAGTTATGTACTATTAGTGAGACTCCAGTTAGTAGAAAACACCCTTTGATCACTTGAATTCAATAAAACATTTCTGCATGTTTTTTCTTACATTTCACCCAGTAAAGTTTAAGGATAATATGTTCTCAATATATCAGGCAATTGAGTTTTCTTCATTCCTATAAGCCCCAAAACAGTGTTTAAACCCCAAATAAATGTAGAGTTTAGATTGACAATCTTATCTAAAACAGTGTTTTACCCAATTGAAGTGTGTGTTTTTGATAATTATATCCTTACATTTGCGCCAATATTTGTCGAGCATTCTAATCTTGTTATTTTTCAGAAATTTATCAAAAGAAAAAGAAAGTCAGATTTGGTTAATTTTTGTAAAAATATTCTTGAATTTTGTTAACCAAAAGAATGTGTGTTGAATTTTGTGATATGAAATTAAATAGTGTATAATGTGGTAATTTTCCTAAAATTTTATAGACAACAATTAATTACAGATGAATCCTTAGCATAAAGGGGGAATGATCGTGCAGCCTACGGTCTACATCGAAACTTGTAGTCGAGATAAAATTTCAACTATTCGATTCGCAATTAAACTTTACCAAAAAAAATACTTAGCTAAACGAGGCAAAATGAATGATTCATATTTTGCCTCAACAAGAAGTTCCAATCTGGATCGTAGGTTGCACCATGCTATATATGCAGCATCGAAGCAATTTCTCCCTTATAGTGTATGTGTCTAATGGTCTATAAACAAGGCTTTAAAATATTTACTAGTTCCAAGGAAAGCTAAAGGGTGGGAGAGGAAAAGAAAAGTGGGTTTGAAACTAAACAGGATTTCAACTTTCAAGGTTGGCAAAATAAATCATGCGTTGGAATGATGTAAATCCTCACAACCATACATTCTATAAGGATTCCTTAGTCCTTACGGTTCTAAAAAATTTTCGGTTCTGGATAAAAGCACTTGAAACTTGACACAGGTGATCTACTAAATGGACAGTTGAAGGGTTGAAAGAGAAGCCGAAAGGGTGCAGAAGGCTGCTATATACAATCTTTTGTTGAATCAAAGACGAACCTTAATTGTAGCTACTTCTCTATATCTTGTACTTCTCTTAACAGTCTTTAACAAATCATCAAATATTAATCTGTTCTTCTTCCTTACTAATTTTTTACATTTCTTCGACTACTATGGCGTCAACGAAGAACAACGTCTCTTTAACTCCTCAGTTCATATGGATGGAGATGCTCTACAATGGCTTCTCCAAATAAATCACATAGCTCCTATGGATGCTTGGAAATGGTTTCTCTAGGTGGATCACAACACACCGTTCACAACCTGGTTGGCGCCTCCCCCCCTCCCCTCCTGCTCACTCTGCCTTCTCTCGCCTTCTCCTGCCGTCGCCTTCCTCCCGCTCTCTCGCCCCCTCTCTTCTTCCCTGTTTCCTCTTGTTCCCGCCTTTCCCTCTCCGTCCCCTCTCCTGTCTGCTTTCCTGGCTTCTCCTCGTTCTCGCCGCTTCCCTCTCTTCCCTCTTGTCCCTCGTTTCCTTTCTGTTTTTCTTCGGTGTCGGTTGTTTTTTTTTTCTTTTTTTTTCTTTCTCTTCTCTGGTTGCGTGTTTTGGCTTGCTACAGAAGCATCTAGAAGCTGGGTGTTCTTTGCGGCTTGCAGGTACGCTCTGTGATCGGATGCAGGCATGAACTTATTTGTGCTACCACAATGTGTTTCCCAAGTTGTCCGCCCTTGGGGAGAATTGTGTATTGCAAACAGTTGTTAGGGTACTTGTTCAACAGGTTTTCATAAGTGATTCTTTTTGGGCTCCACTAAGTGATATAACCAACCATGTAAGCAAACTAGGTAAATCATCATTCATCCATTATCACATCAAAATCTTATAACATTATGCATTTCAATTTCCAATATGCATTGTGCAGCTGGCCCTCTCTAAGATTCAAAAGGAATTATTTTCTCAATTCAAAGCTGATGATTCGTTGTTATTCAAGAGCCCTTCTCTCATCAAAATTCTCTTCTTTTCTCCGCTGCTTAACTTTCTTCTATATGTTCTGTGTTTTGTCACCTTAATTCTTCTCTTTCTCTTTTCTCTCTTCCTTAACTTTCTTTTGTACGTTCTGTGTTTTGTCTACTTAATTCTTCTCTCTCCTCCTTAATCCTTCTCTATTGTCTCTCCTCTCTTTCCCTTCTCTCTCCTCCTTAACTTTCTTTTGTACGTTCTTTGTACTCTCTTTTTCTTTTTTTCTCGCATTCTCTCTCCTTTTATCTTTTTCTTTCCACACAAAGAAAAACACCTCCACTTCTTCTCTCTTATTCCCTTTTTAACACCTCACTTCCTCCTCTCTCTTCTCTTTATTAAAGTGACGCCTCACTTATCTTTAATATCCACCATAGGTGGGAGGGATAGGGGGAAGTGGGGAAGTGGCCCTCCTCTTTCTTTCTTTCTTTTTCTTTCTCTTATTAATTATATTTTTTTAATATAAAATCATATATATATATAGTGGCCTTCTATATGGGCTTTCGGCCTATTCAAATTTTTTATATAGGACCCATTCTAGGATGTGAATACTAATGCCTACGTGTTCAGAAAATTATATTTGATCATTTCATTGTTTTTAGTTAAATCTAATTCCATCTTTGTAGGACTTATAAGTGATCAAACCTCGACCAAAATACTAATTAAAATTCCAATTCCATTATAGTTATTATATAATTATACTCGAACCATTTGATTGAACAGCGAATAAACCATCTTGACACATGGTCCAACCACCATGATTCTTTGATAATCTCGAAGATAGAAACATTCCAACACAATAAAAAAAATATTAATATAAAAAAATGTGGAGCATGACCTAGAACAAGCGAAACCCCGTTGGCCAAGGAAGGAGACTCTACCGTGGCATGGGGAGATGGACGATCACACCAATGGAAGAGAATACGACGGTGAACAACACCACTTGTGGGAACCATTCACGGCATAGCAGTGATTAGGGATTACCGTCAACACTAAGTAATCGCGAGAGGAAAGAAGCAGCGGTAACATCGCAAATGGAGGCGTTTGTTATAGGAAGTGAGGAAAAAATATTCGCAAAAGAAAAGAAAGGTTAGTGTAGTCGTCATCAAAAAGGGAAACTTTTCTTGCCTGAAAATGAAGAGGAATTACATGAAGATATACCCCAGAAACTCAAGCTGGACAGAGGTAATCCAGTGCTTGCGGCACTGCATCGTACCTCACTTGGTGTTGGTTTAAGTTTTGCCATACAAAGGGTTCCATCGTTCATATCAAAAATTGCTTCACCCAAGATCAGAGGGTCGCTCACCATTGTGTTCCAGTTTGGTGTGACGTACAGTAGGAATCCTGATAGCAAACTTACTTAACTACTTTATGGCCAAAATGCAACCACTTTGGATGAAGGGTTTCTTGGGAATTCACAGCAGTGTCTGCCATTATACTTTGCTTGGGCTTATTGATCTTCACTGAAACCCCAAATTTTCAAGAAGGGTTTCAACCCCTAAAGGGGATTATTCAAGACCCAGTCTCTGATACTCCAACATATCCAATTATATCCCATCAATTAACTGGTCGGTGTGCTTGAGTGAATGCGAACGACTGCGTTGAAGCAACTGAAAATACCAGCCGTCAGCATCTTCAAGAAAGCGAGAAGGGGAATCGCTTTTTATATTGCTGACCAGAAATTTTCTCAGTATCCTATGCACTTCCTAAGGTGGGCATGGTTGCAACCCCTAATATTTCCTTTTGGGGGTATGAGGAATTATGGTTTGATTACATTTCATGAAAATGAACCGATCGAATTATTGTGAGTTGCACTTATCACAGCCCACTAAGAGAGGTGGACGCCTTTATGGAAAGAAAAATTGGTTTCTTGGGTAAAGGTCCAACATGCTCATTCACTAAAAACATGTGGGTCCCATGTGTAATGGGGTGAGGAAGAAGGAAAGGAAATAAAAGGAAATAAAAGGAAAGGGTTTTGTGGAAAAGTGATAGGGGTGGTCCCACTTTTTACTTTTCCCAACTTTCCCACAAAAGTTTCCCAAATTGGGGGTTTTTAAATGCGGGATGGGAAAGTTGGGCTGCCAGTAGACAAGTAAATGATCTACCATTTTGGGATTTAAGGGAAAAGTAAGAAATCTACACTCTTTTCAAGAATTTTCCCACCCCTTTTTTCCCACCCTACCTTTATTCCAGCAAACAAACACAGCCTAAATGAAGTTGGTGATTTCATTGGACAATCTGTCATGGTGTATGCAACGGAAGCTAAATCAAACCCAGGCATCGCAGCTGCAGGAGTTGGTGACACACAGGGTGGCACTACAAGTTGGGAAGCAAGTAATTATAAATTTACGGTCAGGAGGTCCAACATCTAATGGGTGTACTTCTGTTTATAGTGTTGCATCTCAACCTTGAGGACAAGGTTCTTATAAGGGGAAGGGAATGTTATGGTTCGAATATTTAAGTAATGATATAAGTGAGAATAAGAAGGTATGGTCTATAGGTAATGTCCATGGAAGGATTAATTGTAAGAAAGTGTCTAGATTGTATAGTCATTTTGAGAGTTAGGATGGTCTCACAAAATAGGGTAAGAGTTCTAGTATATAAAGATGTAAAGGTTTAGGCAATGGACATCAATAAATATACAACAAAACTTCTCTTCCTGTCTCTTGAATTCTAGGAGGTTTGCTGCCCTCGAAGCAGCTCTTCTTCCCCATTCTCCATTTTATAATTTGGACATCAGCTTTATTTCCTCCATGTCGCTTAGTTTTCAATCTATTCTGAAGTCTGAATCTTTTCTGTTTGATGTCTTTTCTATATCAGAAATCTGCAAGTTTCAATCACTGACTTTGAAAACCAATGGCATACAGCTTAGATGGATGCTTAGAATTACCACAAAAAAAATCATCAGATTAGTAACATTAAAACCCAATGGTATAAATCATAGGTGGATGCGTGGAACTAAAGAATGAATGACCCAGTAAACTTTATGAGGAGAATAAGGAAGACAAATGATAATCATAAGGACTAGAATACAATTTTCCTTAATTAAAAGCCAAGGACTTCCTCTGGTGGAAGATCACAAGGATAAATATGTGGATTAGCAAACTTTTTTTAGTCATATTATCCTCTTCATCTCTGTTTGTTAAGTTATGAGTTTATTTTTTCCTGATTGCAATAAGGATTTCTTTATTGTGTCTATTTTAGTTTTAGTCCTTTGCTAGCTGCAATAAACTAGAAGGTTTGTGGGCAGATCAGTGTTGAGATTCAGAGTTGGGTTTCTGTTTTAAAATGGGTGGCTAACCCAACTCTTTCTAAGGCCTAATTCTATTGTGAAAGGGCCTCTTTTCTATCTATGAAGTCTTTTTATTACATCAAAGTGTGAACACCGTACATGGTAACTGAGCATCTTTGTTTGCCTTCATTTTCTCCATTTCCCTCATAAGAAGTCAAGTAAGGAAATCTTAGGGGTCCTTTTTGTTTAACTTGAAGGTGGAATTGTACTTTTTGTAAGTGGTTGAGGGAGAGGGATTGAAACCAAACGTCTGCCTCAAGCCAGTCCATGCATCAATCTTTATTAACATATGTTGTAGAAGATCACCAAGAACTTGAAAAATTAGGTGTCTTCTCCTGCAGTCTAGTGTGTTTCTTCTGCTGTATATTTCTGGGAGAGTTCTCAATAGGTTTGAATCTTCCATTCTCTTATGTTGTTTGTTCTTCATGATATCACTAATCTGGTTTCAGTGTTTACAAATTGTTTGATTTTTGCTATTGCAGGATGGAAATGGCTCAGGATTCCACTCCAGACAGGTTGAGTAATCTTCCTGATAATATACTTCAAATCATCTTTTCAGGTTTCTCGATCAGAGAAGTAGTGAGGACTAGTGTACTTTCAACAAACTGGAGATTTAAATGGCTCACTTTCCCAAATCTCATATTCAATGATGAATGTATTCCAGGTTCAGTTGGTTCAGTTGGTCACAGTAAACTAGTCGAAATTCTAAACCATGTCCTCCGAGTTCCTAGAAGCCCAGTTCGAACATTTAAGCTATCTAGTTCTTATTTGGAAAGCTGTTCAGAGATAGATACCTGGATTTTTAATTTAATGCTTGATCCTGTGAAGGAATTCGAACTTCAGATTTCCCAAGGCTCCCATCTTCCTCATAGTCTTCCTCAATGTATTTTCTCATTTAATCACCTTAATCGTCTAACACTGGTTAGGTGTGTAATCCCAGAACCTCCTTCGTCATTCAATAGTTTTCCCTTTCTTACAACTCTGTTTCTTCAAAGTGTTACACTCTTAGATGCAACGTTGAAATGCTTGCTTTCTTCATGTCCTGAACTGGAAAGCTTGACTCTGGAAAACATCGATGGTCCTACATATATTGAACTCAGAAATCCAAAACTGAAGTACGTTTCTGTTTCAGCTGAACCTGCTTTCTTCGATATATGCCAAGAATTGAAACTTTTAGTGTATGCTCGAATTGATGCTTGGCCAAATCCTGATCTCCGTTTCAATTTCAATTTTCTCGACTTTTTCTCCTCTCTACGGAGTATTCAAGAGCTCTGCTTGGGAAGTTCTTTTTTGCAGGTAATGCAATGAACTCATCTTTTGGTTTCCATACTTGATTCTACAATTACCCAATTTTTATTAATGTTTGCTTCTTTTATTACAGTGGCCTCTTGATGGTTCAAAGAAGATTCCTTACATTTATCGTCGTTTGAAGAGCTTCTCGTTCCATTTAAGCGAGAATTATGAGACAGGGATTTCATTTGCTCTATCTGTACTTCATTGCACCCCAAATTTACAGAAGCTTAAAATTGTGGTAACACTTATATTCCTTACTTCATTCCATCTTTTGTTTCGTATGTTTCATCCTGTTCGTAATTTATCTTATCCTCTAGTTTAGCTCATCGTCAGAATCAAGCATCCTTCTGCAAGAGACAAAGAATCGATTGGAAAATATGGGATTCAAGACTCTTCGGGTTGTAAATTTTGATGGGTTCTGTGGCTTGAAAATTCAATTACTTGTCATTAAACTTTTACTTGCAAATTCTCCGGTGCTTGAGACGATGACAATCAATCCTTCATCAATGGACTTCGACAAAGAATTGACTTTATTGAAAGAGTTGCTTCAATACGAAAGAACTTCACCACGAGCTAGAATTGTTTACTATTAGTGACACTCACTCGATAACAGTTGTACCCATTAATGACCACTTTTTGTGTTCACAATCCTCTCTGTTTATAACAATTGCTTGTATATGGTAGATTTAAAGACTTTACTCTCTTCAATCCCATCTCACCTTGTCAACCTGTTCTAGAAGGAGATGTTCTTTGAATTGTATAAAAGGAAGAACGGAAAGGAAATAGACAACCAGAAAGAAGTTTTCTCTCGACTCTGTTTCAATTTCTATGTTCTCTCTCTCTCTCCTCTCTCTGCAATTCTCAATCTACATTGTGTAACATCTGGTCCGACCTGCTGGATCCGATGGTGGAAGGTATCAGGCAGTGTCAAACTGATGATGCAATCAAGCAATTGAGTTCAACTGCAGGAGAGAATAGCACTCAGCTTGCTCTGCTACTCAATGCAGTCAACGAACAGAGGGAAGCAATTACAATTCTCAACAATGGATGGAAGGATGGAGCAGATTTGATTTTTGGGGTGCAATGGTTGGCATCTCCAGGACCGGTATTGTTTGATTATGGCCGGCTCAAGCTACAGTTCAAACAGGGCTGCGTTTGTTTGCAAAGGTGGGGTAAGAAAAAAATATGTGGGCCCCATGTATAGTTGGGGTGAGGGAAAATAAAAAGAAAAGAAAATGTTTTTTGGAAAAGTGAAAGCAGTGGATCACATTTTTTTACTTTTCTAAACTTTCCCACAAAATCCCATCAAATATGTGGGGTTTTAAAAAGCCTTGTGGTGGGAAAGTTGGGCTGCCACCTCACCAACTTTTTCACACCAAGCAACCAAACATTCTACAATTTTTGGATTTAAGGGAAAAGTAAGAAATCTACACTTTTTTCAAGAATTTTCCCACCCCTTTCACCCCACCTTTATTTCAGCAAATAAACACAGCCGAAGGGAATCGGATTGAACTTCAACCGGAAATAAGGGCGCATTTGGTAATGTCTTTAAAAAAATGTTGTTGGCATTCTTCTGTTCGTTGGGAATGGAAGAATGGGTTAGAGGCGTTTGTTAAGGGGTTGTTTGGTTACATGAAATCTATGGAGTTATAATTTATAAAATTAAATGTTTGGTTGTGGAATGAAATATGTGGATTCATCCTAAAAAACTATTTGATCGACGTGATTTTTGTGAATGTGCAAATTATAGCTTTATTGAAATCTCTGGATTTCACCCCTTACCCATAAATCTACAGATTCACATTTTTAGTGTAAAAATGTGAATCTCTAGATTTCATGAATCTAGAGATTTTTACAACCAAACGGGTATAATTCTCAGATTTATGAATCCAGAAATTTCAAATCTCTGGATTCATGTAACCAAATAGGCCCTAAAACGGTTCATTCTTCTGGTTTTTTAAGAACGGACTGTCTGAAAAGTATTCTAAAAAATGTCTTTTGTAGAACATCAAAAAATATGTTTTTACCAAAGAAAAAAAACCGAAATGATAAAATTGGTTCAAATAGAAACCTTAGAACGAGTTTATCAAACACCAACTTATTCTAATAGCGTTCTGAAAATATTTTCAGAATGAATTTATCAAAACGCCCATTTCCAAGCAAAGAATGGTCTTTTAGCACAGAAACATTAAAAAATTGTTTTGCTTAAAAACTAATCTCTTAGAACGGAAATGTTACCAAACGCATACTAAGCAACCTCCGGTTCAATTAAACTACACTGGGCTACGACAGCTGATGGCGGCCCATTCTTGTTTCCAACGTTTTCAATTTACCAAATTACATATAGAACCCCAGTGTTTGCAATCAATTACATCTACTATCCTTAAAAAAACTAATTACAAATGCCCCTTTACTGTTTCAGCATAACTGTCTATTTACAGTTTTTAATTCTTAATAATGAGGGGCATCTGCAATTGATTTTTTTCTCCAAGAATTGTAGACGTAATCAAGGTTTAAAGTATCGAATATCGTATCGGTAAGGTTATTTTAAGAGACGTATCGTCCTGTATCGAGTATTGTATCGCTCTAACTAACGTATTTTAGCGTAATTCAATGGAGACACATATCGAGATGTATCGTATCGGTTGGGTCAAATATGGATACGTATCGGCTAATATCGTATAGTATCGTGGGATACTTTAAACCTTGGACATTTTGATTACAAATATATATAATTTACCCTTTTCAATTAAATTTGAGAATTGAATTATGAGACTTTTCATTTTAAGATGATCTATTGGAAACTTTTATCCCTGTATATTTGTTGGAGGAAATATCCTTATTAGGAGGAGCAAAACCTAAAACTCCCCCTAGAAATCCAAAAAAAAAGAATAAATAAATAAATAAATAAAAGTAAAAGTAGTCAATTCCTTAAGGCTACGTTTGTTTGTTGGAATAAAGATGGGGTGGGGAAATTCTTGAAAAACGTGTAGATTTCTTATTTTTCCTTTAAATCCCAAAATGATATATTTTTGGTTGTTTGGAGTGGGAAAGTGGGAGACAAGTTTCATTGATTCAAGGAAATTTGTCTGCTGATGTGGCATTCAAACTTTCCCACCCCATGCCATTTTAAAACCCCACATATTTGGTGGGACTTTGTGGGAAAATTGGGAAAAGTAAAAATTGGGACCCACCCCTATCACTTTTCCACAAAACATTTTCCTTTCCTTTCCATCTTCCTCACCCCACTACACATGGGACCCACATATTTTTTTTTCCACCCCACCTTTGCAAACAAACACAGCCTAAAGATGTCTATATAAATTCTCAAAGATTAGATTTTAAAGAATAATATAGAGCGGGGTTTTTATTTTTGCCATCTAAGGTTTGACTAAAAGTCATTTTTAATAAAATAAAATAAAAATACATTTTGCATTTGTGTTTCTATGGTATCTAAAAATTTAATAAGGGCATATTATCATTTTTATGACAAAATGTTTTGATGCCATTTCGGTTTTCTTTATGACATTTTGCATTTTTTTTATTTTTATTTTTATTATTTTAAAAATTTTTTTTTTTATTATTCCTTATCAAACGAGTCTTGTGAAAATCCTAGCTATCATTGACATGATATTGGGGAATCTCATTGCCATGCCATTACTCGAACAAGCATAAAACTTATGCTTGCATATATTTTCCATTGATCGAATGGAATATGTGATTATTGGAATAATTGTTAGAGACTTAAACAATGAATATGCAAGCATGATAACTTATATATAGTTCTATATCTCCATGAATTTAGGAATTTTTGGTCGATATAGCGAATAACATTAAGAATTATGCAAGTTTATTGGAATCCTCTTTAGCCCTATGTCTCCCATCCGGTATCTTCCTCCGCTAATAAGTTTTTTCTCTAATTAGTTGAGCTTTCCGAGGCTTCACATTGCTTTGGCTCACAAAAGGGGAAGAATGCAACATGGATAGATATGAAAATAGGTCCTTATTCCCAAAGTAGCATTTGCATAAGAAATCTCCTTCCCATTAATACAAGAACAATACAATCTAATAGGAGGACAATATAGTAGTCTAATCTTTGCATCTAATGAGAACAAAACTGAACTCAAGACTGGAGTTTAAGGTATCATGTCAATCATTTCAGATAGGTGATTTTAAGAGATGTATCGTTTTGCATCGAATACAGTGTCAAAACGTATAGATTGCTACCACATTGCAACTTGAGATACTTAAACCTTACCTAAGACAAAATAGAGATTAAGCTTAAGCAATTAATGAGGTAAGGGGAGGACTAAGAGAAACCCTCAGCTAGTTGCCCCTAAAATACTCAAATCTCAGCTTCATCATGGTGGGCGGCCGATCACACCCGGCACCGGCCCGAGCCCCCCCCGGGTGGGGGGTTATTTTATTTCGGCGCCCCAGTTGGGACCGCGGCTCTTCTCCTCGATGGGGTGATGATCCGAATTATGGTGAACCAACCTGTCTTCTGTAAACTCAAGAATTTGCTTGTGATCCTCTTTGGTCCGCGGTGGGTTGGTCTGTTCTCTGTTGCTTGGTCCCGCTTTCTCTGTGTTTGGCCTGTCTTGCTTTCTTTTTCTTTCGGTTGCTTTTGGTTCTCTGTCCCTGTCTTGCTTTGACTCTTTGGGTTTTTTTTTTCCTTTCTTTTGCTTGTTTCCCCCGCCCTTGTGCTGTCGGTTGGGTCTTGGTGCTGTGTTTGTTCGTCGTTTGTTGTGTTTCTGTTGTTCTTTGTCTTCGGTCTTTGTCTCTTTTTTGGGTGGTCTTCGGTTGCCCTTTGGCGTTTGTTGTTGTGGGAAATTTCATCGGATCCATTTCTCTATAGATGATGAATACATGTCCATCATTCACATCCAAAGGTTGAGATAAAATTTAAAATTTTTTTTTTAATTTTAATTTAATCTCAATTTTGGATGTGATTGATGGACATCCTTCATCTAAAAGAAATTAAACCTGGTTAGTTTATGCTCATATTTTTTAAAATCACCCGATTATTGATACCCAACTTTTTTTGGGATCAGAGGTTCATCCGGGTTAACATGCACGGACCTCGACTACATCTTCAGGGGAGATTTTAATTAATATAGGTGGGCTTTGCCTTTTTTTTTTTTTTGGGCCCGGTTTCCGGGTTGCCTTGACAATCCGAGCGACCGGTCGCACACCGGCGTGGTGGGTGAGTCTCCAGCGGGAATTTCTGCATCCACGGTTTGGGACCGCGGACGCGCTACCACTTGGACCAACCCCGGTTGGTGGGGGCTTTGCCTTTTACCACAAAAGGATTTGAACTCTGATCTTCTATGTAAAAGTGTTGGTCTTTTGCCAAATGAGTCAAACCTTAGAGTTATTGACACTCGAATTTTTAGTTCAATTCAAGATGGTTGGGAGAACAGAAGTGGAGTGGCCCTAATCTGGGTTTCCCTCTATGCGAAATCTTTATATAAGATGTGGGGAGAGATCCGGACTGGTGGAAGCTTGTTGGGGGGGTCCTCACCGCCCCTCTTTTGGATCTTTTTTTGTGGATTCTATGATATAGAAATATATCGTTTTTGGGGTGGGTGTGGATGTTCGGATGTCTTGGTGTTGTGATGGGGGTGGCTTGGTTGGATCCTTTTGTGGGCTTTCTTTGGTGGTTGGGGTTGTGGGCCCTCGTTCCTTGGGGTTTTTTTGGTGTTTTTCTTTGGCTTTTTGGTCGGGGTTCTGCTCCTTGGGGTGGGCATCCTTGGGGGGGTCGTTGGCCGTTCTTGTTGGTTGGTCCCCGGGATCGGTGGTTCGGTCTGTTTCTGTCGCGTGGTGTCCTTTTGGGTTCCGTTTTTGGTCGGGATTGGTGGGTTTTTCCCTTTTCGTCGGTTCGATTTTTCAGTGCTGGCTCTCGGTTGGGGGGTTTCTGGTCTTTGGGTGCCTTCTTGTCCGGGTGCCCGTTTCCTTGCGCCGGGGGGGAGTGTGTTCGGTTGTTTGGGGCCTGTTACCTCGTTTCTTTGGGGTCGTCGCTTTGCTCAGATTAAAATGTCCTCGGGGTGTGGGGCGGTTCGTCTCGCTCTTGATGCGCTGTCTCGGTTCGCGGGATCCGAATCAACCTCGGCTTCCTTGTCCGTTTGGGATTTCAGTGATTGGATGAGCAAGGAGTTTTCGGTCGGTTTGCCTTCATGGGTTCTTCGGAGGCAGGAACGATCTTTGTTTCTGGTGTATCTTGGACCTGGTCTCGGGGGCTATCGAGGTTTTGCGATGTCTTGCTGATGTTCCATCGGAGAGGTGATTAGGCTTGGTCTCCGCCGCGAGCCTTCCTTCAATCTGTTGTTTTCTTTGTCTGGATGAGATCCGCGGTATAGGGTTCGTGTTGGGCTCTTCGGTTCCCTTGTTTGCCCCTTCTTCCATTATAGGGTGGGCGTGGCCGGGATGCTATAATTTGGGCGTTGTCTCCTTGGCGTGGTTTTTGGTGTTCCGACTTGTTCCTACTTTGTGACCCCTTTCTCCCGTGGCTTTGGTGTCTCGTGGGTTGGGCTCCGCCTTTTCGTCGTGGCCGCTTGGTCGGTTCTGTTTTAGTGGGTTCGTGCCGCTAGGAAGGCCCGTGGACTCTTTGGCCGCTTCCCTCCTTGGTTCTTGGTTGTTCGGTGTTTGGTTTTGTTGCCCTTCTTTGTCGTTAGAATTTTTAGTTCAAAACTTGAAGGGATTTACATGAAGAAGTTGGAGGGCAAAACCGGAAGGCTAAGTGTTCCTGACGCCGTGTCAAAGGTTGGGTTATATAAACACTTTGTAGGCGATCATCAGTAACAGGTAGCGTTATTCCTGCTGTGGTGTCTTCTTCTGGTGGATTTCTAAATGAAGTAAAACAATCTCTCCTATGTGATATATTTGCAAGAAGGGTAAGCCATTAATTCAGTTTTAGTAAAACAATTTCTCCTAGTTGATATATTGCAGAAGGGTAAGCCATTAATTCAGTTTTCAGTTCTTTCTGTCTCTGGTACTCTTAAGGGTTCTTCCCCTTTCTCTTCAGCTATCAATGTAGAGTAGCATTTGATAAATAGTTGCTTGAAGAAGCACAACTGATGAACAGAGAGACCAGTGGTTTCAAAAGATTTTGGAGTTCTTTAGTATGACAATTCATATTTTAGATTCTAATGTGTAAACAAGAGAAAGTTTCAAGTCTCAAGCTTTAGGACAACTGAATTTATGTTACCCATTTCAGTTTAGCTCAAGGTTCTATTTTTCCTCTACTGCATTTCTATACTAACATGCATTAATGGCTGTTTTGTTGATTAGAACAGAAGCTTTTGGTTGGTAACTTGGTATGGTGTTGTGTTTGGAATTTCAGAAACTTGGTTTATCTTGCAATGTTTTTATTGATCCTTGCAGAGTGGAAATGGCACCGATTCGAGACATTCTGAGTAATCTTCCAGATAATATACTGGATAACATCTTTTCAAGCTTGTCAATCAGAGACACAGTGAGGACTAGTGTTCTATCAACTAAGTGGAGATACAAATGGGTTTCTGTTTCACATCTCATATTCGATGATGAATCTTTTCCTCCAAATGTTTCACTTGGTCATTATAAACTAGTTAAAATTATCAATCATGTTCTCCTAATTCATAAAGGTCCAATCCAGACATTCAAGATCTCTAGTAGGCATTTGCAAACTTGTTCAGAGATAGATAGTTGGATCTTTTCCCTATCCTTACATCCTTTGAGAGAATTTAGTCTTCAGATTTCTGAATCCTCCTTTTATACTGTTCTTCCATGTTTATTTTCCCTTCCACACCTGGTTCGTCTAAAACTGATTTGCTGCCATATAATACCTCCTTTGTCATTCAAAGGCTTTAGTTGTCTTAAAACTCTGTTTTTTCACTGTGTTTCACTTTCTAATGCCTCGTTGAAATGCTTGCTTTCTTCCTGCCCTGAACTAGAAAAGTTGACATTGTCTGGTATTCATGGTGCTACTCATCTTGAACTCAGCAACCCAAAATTAAAGTACTTATATATCTCTGGAAGTGTCATGGTGATGTGCCTCAATGGTTTAAATCATTTAGTTTATGCAAATTTCCAAGCAACAACTGCTTATCAGGGACTATCAGAAAACTACAATTTTACCAACAATCTTTTCTCCCTGGTTAGTGTTCATGATCTTTGCTTTGGAGGGAACTTTCTACAGGTAATTGATCCTTGCTAGTGATTTTCATAAGATTTCTGCACAAAACTTTTGTGTTTACTTCTGCTGCATTCTGTTACACAGTACTTAACTGTTAGTGATGCGCCAAGAAGGATGCTGCCTGTTACTTTCAATCATTTGAAGAAACTCCACTTCATGTTAAACACAGAGGACATGAAAGAGATTTTAGTTGCTATCTGTTTACTCAATAGCTCCCCTAATTTGCAAGAGCTTCAAATCTGGGTAAGTGACCTGTAGTGCTATCTTTCCTTTTCTTGCATTAATTCCCTTGTGCTCTTGTTCTTAACTTGTTCAATTCTCTAGTTCTGGAATTGTAGGGAAGTTGCAGTCTCTCCATTGATTGATCTGGAAGAAGTGAAGGATCAGTTGGAGTCATTCAAAGAGCTCCGGGTGGTGAATATCTCTAATGTCTACCGCTACAATTATATCAGTGGCAACAAATTTGAATTGTTCCTCTTTGGATTTATCCTTGCCAATTCTCCAGTGCTAGAGACAATGAAAATCCGTATTGGAATAGCAGATATGGATGCTCGCGAAGTTGTTATTCTGCTAAAAAAGTTGCTTGGATTCAAAAGAGCTTCACAACAAGCAGAAATCCGTATACTGGACTAGGAAACTGATGGAACTGATCCAAGTTGATGACCACTTGAGTTCCAAAAACCCTTCTTTTTCTTTTGTGTTTGCTAGAAACTTTTCAGGCATTGTGTACTTATCAGAGTCTATAGGGAGAGAAGCGATTGCAGCAATGCCTAATAAGGTTGTATATATGTGGTGGAAGCATTGTTATGTTGTTTAACTTAATGACCATCAATCTTGAATGCTTCAAGCTCAAAGACACTCATTTCGTTTTCCTCCTTTTTTTCTTCTAGCCTTCATAATCTTCCTATCAAAAACACACAGTGAGCACAACCCAATTGGAGGATAATAATAATCTAATCTTTGCATCTACCGAGAACAAATCGAACCCTGACAAAATAGAAATTAAAATTCTGCAATTAATGAGGTAATGGGAAGATTAAGTAGAAGCCCTTTGCCTAATCAGAAACCCCTCAGCTAGATGCACCTGCAATACTCAAATCTCAGCTGCGCTGCTCAAGAAAGTGCATGATGAAGCAACAACCATAACCTCAAGAATCAATAAGCTTGTAAAGCCGGTGGAATTCGAATAGTTGGACTGTAAAATAAGTAATAAGGGTTTGTGGGTGAGATTTTCAAATCCTAGGTTTACAGTCTCTGTTTTTCCTTTTTCCTGGTAAGAGGATTACAGGCTCAGTCATTAATTCATAGGGATTGGCGAGTAGCAAAAGTGAACTGCTAAGATTTTGCTTATGTCGTTATGTTGTAAGTTGTTACCTAAATGTGCTAATTTCACAAACCCAGAAGCTTCAATGTCAATTCAACCATGGAAGAAGGTGAATGAGAAGTTTAGGTAAGTAACCGACTCAAAATGCAATCCTTTAGAAGGTAGAGATCAGTTATTTTGGTTTCGGTTCTCAAAAATTCCAAGGGTTTTGCTGAATCTTTTTCTTTCTTGTCTACAGCTGATTGCAGTGCACTGTAAAGGAAAAAGATGTGCTATCTACCAAGAAAGAACATATTTCTTTTTCTTGTATAGATGTGAATGTGGTTCAGAGCATGAAAAGAAATTGCTAGAACGAACAATCTTGAATCTTGGAGGTAATGTTTGTTTTCCCACTTGGTTTTTGGAACTCCTGTTTCTGCTTTCATTCTTCATACAGGTAAAAGAACCTTGTAATATCTGTTTTTGCTTTCCAATGTATTTCTTTCCTCTCATTTACTTATTTATCCTCTAGCTTGAGCATCCTACAAAATCTGCAAATTTTCCTGTCATGCATATACAACAAGCAAAGCATCAATTGGTGTGTACATTCAACAAACTGCAGGTGGTACATATTTCTAGATTTCATGGATTGGAAATTGATATGGTATTCATTGAATATACCCTAGCCCAAGCAAACCCATTAAAAATCAACTGAATTGCACAGAGCGTATCATGGAGGAGGCCTATGTAGGGATGATGCAATGATGCTGTCATGCTGGAGCCTCTTCTACTGTGACTGGTGACTGTTGCCAAATGGTGGTTTCCAAGCCAAGGAGAGGCATGAGGGATTAAGGGGTGGATTAAACTCCTCCACTTCTTGAATTGTGTTGTGAGCAAATGTTGTTCATCTGATTAATCGGTTCTTGTAGATTTGAGGGTCCAAAACTGTTAGGTTTTTTATTAAAATTTATATTATCTATATATTAAGTTTGAAAATTAGTTTTTGTATTTCTTTTATTTAATTGTTTTGTTTGTGTGTAGGACCCTTGAGGTAAGGGTGGTAATGAAGCACCATGAGTAAAGGAGGCTCTTCATGACCTTGGTTAAAGGAGACCCTTCATGACTTTGATTATGAGGCTCTTCATAACATTGGTCATGGGTCTTAAAGGTCTTGATCATGGTGATGAGGTGGGCTAACTTGAATGGTGGAATTACTCAAATTCTAACTCTTGACCTTTAATTATCATTTCAACTTCATGACCATTCATGGCCATTACTATGAGTGGGGGTTAAAGTCTTTGAATGGGTTAAAACCTATTCATTCCAAAGAAGTGAATATGAGAGTTACTTCCCTAAGTAGTGGGGAGGTTAGGTCAAGGGGGTTTATTCACATTAGTGGAGAAGGGACAAACCATTGATTCTCCATTAGTGGAGAATTAATTCTCCCCTTGTGGGGAGGTGTGGTTTGGGCCTATATAAACCCAACCCTTCCTTGCATATTGTGTGCTATTGTGACTCTCCTCACTCACATTATTTGTTTTACAAAGTTCATTTCTTTCTTGAGTTGTCTAAGTGTTGTGCTCTAGCTTTTGGCTCCTTTAAGGGACTAGAAGAACTACCTCATCTTCTAGCTGGAGGTTGCTTTATCTTGGAGGTGGTGGTGCGAAGAACCCTTGGTAGTAGGGTGCATCAATTACCTTAAAGACAGCATCAAGGTGTGACTCAACATCATCAATCAGTGGTTCGTTTGGTTGCTACTTCAAACTCTTCAAATTTGCTAAAGATCTTCATCTCTCAATTGTATTGCAATTTCACTTTTATATGTTTGAAGAATTTGTAATACAATTACCCCAACAAAAACTAAATGATTGGTTTCAACTAAGACCTTGTTTCAATCAAACTGACTTTACCCTTTCCATATCGGCATATCGCCCAGATCATCTAGATCATATCCTTTGTTGATGGTTCATTTATGACGGATGCTTTAAGTAACCCTCCTTCAGGGCTCACCCTCTCTAAACCAACTGAGGGAAGAGTATTTCGAGGACGGAGGAGGCTAGGTTAATCGAAAGATGGTTATCAATTCAAGGACGCAAGGTGACCTTGCTTTTTCAGAGTAAGAAGGGGTAGAGAAAATGGCTCGCTAAGGAGGTTATGTATCTCTATCAATGTTGTGCACAATTGTACTGCCAACAATCAAGATTTCGATCTCGACCGTTCATTTCTCTTCAGCCATCCGCGAGATGAACGATCAAGATCAAAATATCAGTTGAGATTTCAATCTCGACCTTTTGAGTAGGTGTTACGCATTCATTCAAGTCTGCCCCCTTCCCCTTGCACTTGTGGGCCCCAGTCATTCTAGCTGATTGATGGAAGAAAAGAGAGAGAGAGAAAAATATATATCACTAGACACCGAGGTGCACATTAGCAAATTCCCCGTAAGATTTATTGGTTATCCTCTTCACTCAAGATGGGCTCCGTTCGTATCCAAAACAAACCAAAAGACGAGGAGAGATGGCTCTCCTTATCTTCTCTGCTTCTTTCACCTCTGTTTCTTCTCATGCATCGTCTCGATCAACGGCCATTGCAACCTCGCCAAGTAAGAACCACTATTTCTACTCCTCTTTCTCTTTGTTTCTAGTTGCTTAGCTTTTTCTTTTCGTCTTTGACGAAACACTGAGCTTTGATGAGTTCTTTCTTGTTCGTGTTTCTTTTCTCCATTTCGAACTGGTTAAATTTATTTTTTTTCTTTCAGTCTACTTCATATGGTCTCGTCGGTTTTCATCATGCTCTCCCCTTTCATGGGGCTTTGATAATTTGGATAGTCCACAGCCTTGTTGGTTATCTCTCATGCGTCAGTTTGAAATTTGGGTTTTAGGTCGCCTGGTTGGCTATACTTCTCATCTGGGTTTTATTCCCTTTTAGCCTTTTTGCTTCTGAATCACTGTTTCGGTAATTACCTTACTAAGGACTTCTTTCAAACAGTTAGAGTGCCATTTGCTTTACTTTTGCTTCGCATAGGTAATTACACGCCCAATGTAGCTTGACTACATTGTGGGATCTCGTGTCAGAAGCTCTAATTTCTGGGTCTTATTGGGATTAACATTTCGTAGTCTCCTTAACTTATAGCTCCTACTTTAAGCTATATTTTTATTGGACTCTAGTCTCCAGGTTGCAGAATAATTGCATCGCTCTGCAATCAAAATCATTCAATGGAATTCAGATCTTTAAAAGTGCAACTACTGGAGTCCCAGCACGAAGGACGCTCACTGTTCGAGCTTCTATAGATTCTGATGGACTGAATCCCAAGGATGACGGACCACCTGATGAAGATAAGGAGGAAGAGGATGAAACAGTTTCGGTTGAGAATCTTCCTTTGGAGTCCAAGCTGCAGTTGAAGCTTGAGCAGAAACTGAGGATGAAATTGGCAAAGAAGATCAGACTAAAGAGGAAAAGGCTTGTCCGGAAGCGGCGATTGAGGAAGAAGGGCCGATGGCCCCCTTCAAAGATGAAGAAAAACAAGAATGTATGACTAACCCCATGAGTTACTGCTACAGGTTTAGTGTTGAATTTTTTTTTTTTTTTTTTTCTTCTTTTTTTCTGAACAATGTATTTTAGATTTGTTTTTATGATTCTGTGTTCATCCTTAAATACATCAATGAGTATGTCATATTTGCTTGGTTCTTTTCTTAAATAGATTCATGGGTTATAGTGTTCAATAGTTATATATCCATACATGCGCGGGTGGTCAAAATAGTTTAGTTGAGTGACTTCAAGGTGTTTTGGATGATTTATTCTGCCCTATCTCCTTCTGTTGGTAGATATATATGAGCACAATCAGATTGCTTATCTGCCTTCTATATCTTTTCTTGTTCAAAGTTAGGTTGATAACGTTCACATATAATGTATTACATCTAAAATTTGGTTCATCTAATTTTATTTGAGTTAATGAGGCTGGAATGAAATGATATTTCTTTTGGTTTGGCACTACATGATATATAGCAGCATAGGAAGAGAATCAAATGGAGCTCATGAGGCTTGCTGCCTAGGGTGACAATTAACAATTCTTTGTGGATCACATTGAAGCATTAGTGTAGTTTGGAGACCAAGTTAGGGTTCCTTTCTTATATGGTAATGGTAATGTGTATTTTCATTTGAAGTCTAAATGAAATAATGGGTTTTCTTGGCTTCTATGGGCATGCAGGAATGAAATAGAGAGGGGGGGGGGGCTGCTAATGGATGGAAAAGCAATAGTGTGGAAACTGTTGCTGTTTGATTCATTCCATTCTATGTAGAGGTAGAGGAATGCAAGATTCTTGTAAGATGATTAAAGACTAGTGTACAGGGTGACTGCTAGAGCCCTAGAAATAGAAAATAAGATCTTTTCAGATGTCAGCTTTACACGCATATAGAGATGGAATGCTTTTTCTTTTTTGGGGCAATTGGGCTGATAGGCGTATGGCATCCGTGTATTGTTCTTCCCTTTTTGAGTTCTGATGAAAATTTTGTACTTATCATATAAAAAAATTAAAAGAAAGAAAGAATGGACTTTTTTTCTTTTAGACTTGGTTCACCATGTGAAAATCAAACTTCTCCCTCTTGGTAATGAGACTAAAAAGCTCACAATAGACATCATCTTGCATTATCTACTTCTATCTTCTTTATTTTTCATTTATTTATTTTGAGAAAATTACTGAACCTCTGTTGTACTTTCCCTTCCTGCACTTTGCTTACTAAGTGACTTCCCTCTAGCTATTGCCGTTAACCTGCTATTTGTTTTTGGCGACAAAAGATAATTTTTCCCTGGTACTAAAGCATCAGAAATCAAGTTACAATTGTATCCTTTTTTCGTTTTCAGCCTAAAACAAACATGGACTATTACAACTCCTCGTACCACAATTGCCTCATGAATTACATCAATCATCCTTTAATATACATTGAATTTCTCATGCAGCACTGAGAAATGCAAGGTTTTGAAGCTGGTAACTGTCAATTGCAAGCCATCAGAATATTGCTCAGTTTCTGCTTGTAATGGTCTGATTTGAGGAAGTTGAACACATGCAATGCTATGGGAAGTAATTAATCCTTCAAAACTCAAAGCTGGAAGATAAACCTGATTCAGATAATGTAGCTCCAAGAGTCAATTTGGCATAAGATCTGACACTAAGCTTTGTAAAGCTAAAATTAGGAGACTTCTAAAGTAAGACAACTACCTAACTGAGAAACCATTTCAAACTAGGAAAACTAGAATTAACTAGAAACTAAAATACTAGAAATCTAACTTCTAAAATAATTAAAATCAAAATAAACAAAGACCCAAATTATCAAATAATATATTCCCTAAAATCCTGTTAGTCCAATGATGTAAACTGAATGAGCTGGTTCATCTTGATCTGGGAACCTGGTTGGTTTGGGTTGGCCCAGAGCTGTGTTTTTACATTGCATCTGCAACAAAATTTAGCTCTTATAAATTGAGGATGGACTATATAAGAATGAGTAAAGCATGTAAAGCCACTAGCTGGACTAAAGTTAGTGAAGAAAACATGCTTCCCTAGGAAGTTTTAATCGGGTTTTGTTTGATAATGGAGACTGGTAGGAGAAGGAAAAGAGAGTATAAAATATGTTTTTGTCAAAGATAAATGAATCCCTCTTTTGGAAGTAATGCAGAAAGCCAGAAACACAGCCTTAGGTTGACCTAAACCCAACCTGGTTTTAAAACCAAGATGAACCAAATCTAGTTGTCATTGGTCTAGTAGGATTTTAGGATATATATGTTGGGAAAATAATGCCTTTTGTTTATTTATTTTACAAGTTGGACTCTGAGGATACTTGCTTTCTGATTACTTATAGTTTCCTAGTTAGTCTTAATTTAGAAGTCCTTTAATCTTCTTCATAAATATGAAATAAACCCCCAATCACTAGACAAAAATTGACTAGAATGTATTGAGTTATACTTATGAGAGCCTGTGTGGCTGTATGCATGTGCACTTTCTTCTCCCCCACCCTCTTTCTTATGTGATTTCCCCTTCCCCTTTCTTCCTATTCTTCTAGTGCCCCTTGTTTGAGGACCCACCATCGCAGCCTATTCTCAGGTCTGCATTACGTTGGTATAGACTAATTTAGACTGCAAAAGAGTTTGCATTACTATGTACTGGTGACTGAGTTTTTGATTTTCAGTAGTCTTATGCTGGATATTTTTGGGACAATGTTAATAAATTCAACCAAGGTTCCTTGTGGAGTTTGTACATCATTCATCTCCCTTATCAAGGTTCCTCACTCTCTTCATCTTCCCTGCTACCTGAGATTTTTACTCATTCCTCACCAGCTATTCTTTCACTAACATCGTCCCTGACACCTTATCTCCTATTTTGGAGATTTAGTTGGTTGAAAATTTTGATTCTAGAATTTGTCTTGAGAGGAGTAAACTATAGCCAGGGGAGAAAAATCCAGTGGCCTAGTGGTTGCTTTTTGATGAGCCATATCCTTTCTTGTTCTTTAATTGTACGTAGGTTTTCTCATGAGGCAACAGCTGAATCTGCTAAATTAGTTAACATCCTGTCAGTTGTTATATGGGACAGAGATGTACTGGAATGGAGTTCATGAGGCAACAGCTGAATCTGCTAAATTAGTTAATCATTCTGTTAGTTGTTATATGGGACAGAGATGTACTGGAATGGAGTCTTGATGAGGTGGCTGAGTTATTTCAGGTGAGCCAAACTTTCACAATGGGAATCGATCTCCCTGGACATAATGGTGAACATCTAAGATTTTTTATGTAAAAGTTTGTTTAGCATTTGCTTGAAGATTGCATGAAGTTTCTCCTTAGTCTTTGATATTGGTGTGGAGGTGTTTTATCCCCTAAACCATGGTCAGAGTATTTTCCTTGCATTATCAAAACATTTCCTTGATTTCATAGTAACTCCATTGGACAGAATATCTGCTACTGTCATTTTTTTTATGATTCACCCATGATGTAGAAGGATGCTAATTTTGGATTTCATGTGTACTGTTAAGGTCTGTAAACCCCTTCAGAAGCCAATTATATGACAATGAAAAATGGGATTCACTGTTTAGAGTTACTATCATTGGAACACGGATTGTTTCTATGGAAGGGTGTAAATGAGGATTCTTTGTTCTTTATATCAAGACATTTGAATTTTTCTAATAATTGCTGTTGAAACTTGGGGAAGATATTTTTGCTGTGTGTGATTGTTGGTTACACTGAGCCTGTAATCATGTTGAGTTGGGTTCAGGTTGGTTATCCTTACCCAGATTTTTCTTGTCTGCACAAAGAATTGAAAGACTAAGGATGAAACATGGAGGAGAAAAAACTTGATTGAGCAATAAAAGGTGGTGGAGGGAGCCACCAAGCTCATGAATTATCAAAACTGTAAGCACCCTTTAGCTGAATGATTGACTTCTACATTGGAAGACCAAGGAAGTGGAAAATAAAATAGAAATCAATGAAAGCAAAACCAAAGTATCATCTGCAACCATTTGTGATGCTCAGTAATTAATCCCTGCTGGCTCAATCACAATATAGTAAAGCAATTAGAGAAAAAAATGTAGATCAAACGGCTGCAAGTTCGAGACAAATAAAAGGTAATTGCGAACTGCTTTTGCCCTCTACATTAATAAATGCAACGAAGCAACCTTTAACATTGCACCAAGATGATATCGAATGACAATGTTACAATGGCTAGTTGGGTTCGAATTTCGCAACTTCAATCGGTTTTCTTTCAAACCGGGTTAGACCAACGTTTACCATCTCTAGTGTAAGGTTGGTTTGATTGGAATAGAACCTTCTTCCAGTTTAGAAGAAAATGAACTCATTTTCATACAAAAAGTTTCAAGAGATGCTCATCATATCAGCAAAACAATTTCTAAAAATGACAAAAATGAGATGTTACTAAAGTTGTCACATACAGAGTTAAACCCATACCATTAAAGGTTTCACTATTTCCAAAACCTTGTAAATCAATTCTATTAAATTGATTCTTTGCCTTTTTTTTTTCTTTTGGTAGAAATTGATTCTTTGCCATTGACATGAAAATGAGGGCCAGATGAAGTTTTAATGCTCCCATGACTAATCTCCATAAACACACTTTTAAAATGAGTAACAAATTGTACTTCTAAATATTTATATTTATCTACAGGCAATTTTTTTTTTAATCAAAAATTACCACATGAATTAATATTCCATACCTATCATGATATATTAAAGGAAAGAAGATTCCCTCTTACTTGATTAAACAATGCTGTCTTACTCTTAAGAGAAAATATGCCAATAATTAAGTTTAGTGTAAAAAAACTAGTGTTCTTATTGCATTTTTTTCTTCTTTAACTTTTTTGGGTAAAAATGAAGATTCAAAAGAAAAGGTAATCGAATAATAATTGAAGATGTTAAGTTCTAATATATCATAATTAAACGGTTTAAAATCAATAATAATATCATAAACAGTAAAAAAAAAAAAAAAAATTCAATTTTCCTTGTAACCAAGTAGAAGATATATTAGAAAAGTTTCAAGAACATCCCAAGATAATTGGCAAAAAGTACAAACCCCCTAAATAGTGCTAAAGTGGTATTGATTCTCTAAAATGTCTCTTAAATTTGAACAGTAACACTCCCTAGTGAGTTCATTCTTTTTTCCTTTGTTCGTCATTTTATTATATTATGAAAAGTAGAATAACACAACTAAGGTTATATTCATTATTTTATCTAACTAATAATGTTACTAACGAAAAATGGGTGACTGCTAATTTAGCATGGTTTTCAAATATCTACGTTTTTTTTCTTCCAAGTATCTTGGGGTGTCTTTGAATTTTTTTTTTTTTTTTAATGAATAAGCATGTATATGATCATTATTTATATATATATATAACCCTTATCCTATTGTTAATATAAAATCAAATGTTGATATAAGCAAGTTAAACTTTTTAGAAAGATAAAAATACTCTTGAATGAAAAATATCTATGCTCAACTCATCGTTTTCTTACTCTACAATATGCGATCCTCTTCTTCCATTCTGGGTCTTCAAAACCTCAGGTGATCCAGTTGGAATAAAAACCTCGTGGAGTTCCCGTCCGTCGGTAAGCCGATCGGCTAATACCTTGACCTTTTTTGCAGCCGAGCAAAGAATCAACTCCATGAGCCCCTACTCAAGTAAGTGAAGGGCTTTCCTCTCACTTTGCTCGAGCTCTAACTGACCCTCTCACTTACAGTATGCAATCGTCTTCTTCCATTCTTGCATTTTCATCACTTTTATTTTACAATGATTTGCCCCCTCAACTTTGCCATCTTCTTTTTTTGGAATGTAAAAGTAATATTAAAAGTGAATAAGTAAAAATTAACTCATATCATTGAAATTAATAATAAAAAATTTAATTAATTATTAAATATTATATTAATTTTAAGAGGTAAGTGAAGAGGCCCTTAAAATTTATCAAACTAATAACATGCCAAAAATATAGGAGAAGCATTTAACTTTCTCTTTTCTCCATGTGGATTGTGTGAAGTGTGATACATTAATTAGTACATTATTACAATAGTAAAATAAATAGAAGACAAACACGTGTCCTATTTCCTTATCGACAAATGTATAATCTTTCAACACTTTCGTGTTTCTATGTAAGACAAAATTTTGATATCAAAAGCAATTATCATATCAAAGATTATCCATTTTTATTCACTTAATTACGAAAATGCCATCGTCGCCAGCTTTGTTCCACGTCCACGGTCCACTACATAAGAGCACCTCCAAAGCCCAGAAACAGAGCAGTTTTTTTTCTCAGACAAAGGCGAAGCTAAAATCCCAAGGTCTGTGTTGGACTGTTTTCAAATCATTAAGGGAAAATATCCAAAACCCTTCAAAAAATTTCTGCTTCAGCTGCTATTTTCATGGATTTGATGCTTGAAATCGACTTCGATGATTGATTTTTGGTGTTTTAACCATTCTTCTTTAAGTTCTTTTGTTTTTGATAAAATGTGGTAACGTGTTGTTTGGTGGGTTTGATTTTCTCATTTTGTATCAGTACTGTCATTGTGAGCTCTGATGAGAAGTGATTCTGCTTAGAATGCTTCACTCACTTTCTGGGTTTTCCTTTTTTTCCTCTTCTATCTTCTAACATCAGCTAAGGATATGTTGGAGTGTTTTCAGTTTAGATTGGTAGCTTTCTGTAAACTTCTATTTAATCGCTTCGTCTATCGGTCATGAGTAAATGTTTGAAGAGTTTTTGGTTTATGGTTTATTGTTGATGCTGGTTTAGCTGTGGGCATTTTCTTGTTAACAGTAATACTTCTGGAGGTCCGGTGATTAGAGATTCTTTCCAGATAGGTTTTCTTGGAGTTGATTATGTGTATTCCTTTTTGCTCTTCCCGTGTAAATTTGAAGGGTTCAAGTATATAATTGTGGTTATTTTTAGATGCTTTCCCGTTGAGGATGGGGTTGTGCAGTGTTGATAATGTTCCTAAACTTCTCATAATTAGAGATTCTTTTGGAATTTGTGTAGGACATTGATTTATATATGAAATGGGCTTCCCTGATTGGTGCTTGCGTGGTACTCTAGAGGGTTTATGCTGGTAGTTTTTGGATATTTTAGCATGTAGTTTTGAGAATAACTGATATGTTCTTAAGCTTGAGCTTGTGTGCAAATCTATGAACTATAATGTCATGTTAAGGAGATTTTGTTTTGTGCTTGTAACTTTAGATTGTTCTTCCCTGCCTCCCTCCCCCATGTACACCTTGTTTTCCAGTCCCATCTTAAGTTTTTAACGTTAATTACATAATGATATGATTCTGCCATATCTTGGCATTGCCCTGAGCATTCTTCATAGAATACGTAGCAGTAACTCTACCATTACACAACTTTGGGTTGATAGCATGAGAAGCAAATCCAGTTTATTTGTCTTTATTGATGTAAACAACCATGAGTGTGACTTTGAATTATAATTTGAGGCAGGTGAATGCTAACCAATTGTGTGGTACCTGCACCAATGCAGAGGCCCATAGGAACATGTGGAAGAGCTTAGTGACTGAGATTTTCACTGCTGGCTGATCAGTAATTGTCTGTGTTCTTGTGCCTAGCAGCAGGAATCATGCAACTGGTTAGCATTCTTTTCGTATAATTTAAACTGTATTTCCCAACAAGTGGAAGAAAAGACCAAAGAGGAAAATAATCAAATGAAAGATCTCTGCGGAAGTTGCCTATGTCTAGTCCATTGTAATCATCATTTAGTGTATTCCCAATACATTGTAATTTCAAGTTTCTCTGTGATTTATTTTAGTTGTTTGAATCTCTTTCTCTCCCCCACTTTCTCACACAAAACCGACACAATGCACACACAAACATACCCAAATAGCAGTATTTAGAAGATTAATGATCTTAATCAGCAAGCCATGTTATTTGATACTTGAGTTATTTACATATAGCTAATTATAGTGATCGAGTTTCTGTACTGTTATTCATTTGATGGATGTGCTCAAATTTTCCCATCTTTATCAGTTGAAGACCTATTCGATTTCTTTATGTTACCCAAAAGGCTACAGTAGCTATGTCCTAACTATTCTTCACTTTTCTGGGGTTGGGGTGGGGGGGGGGGGGGGAGAGAGAGAGAGGAAAGGGCTACAAGCTGACTTAGGGTAATTTAGTCAAAGAATCTATTAAGTTTGATTTTCAACTCAGACACTTATGAGCTCAAGCATTCCTGTTGACTACTTTTTTTGTGTGGGTGAATTTGTTTGTAATTTCAACATTAGCAAGTGCTCCTGTAGGAGCTGAGGCTATAACTAGTCATTCAGGAATTCATCTATGGTTACTATCAACTAAGCTATGGCTCTTGTGGTTCTTGTAGGATGCAAAAGTTAGTGTTTATCCATTCATTAATTTTATCTTTGTTTCTGTTTCCTATGTTCTACCTGAGTAATCTAAATTCATGTGCTTTCGTATTCCTAGGATATGGAGATAGGATATTCGGATTATTTAATGAGTGAGATCTTGTCACGCCTGACCACGGAGGATCTACTTGAACTAAAATCTGTGTCTAAAGGATGGTACCACCTTATTTCTGATACCTCTTTCATCCGTATTCAGTTAGAAAGATCACAAGCTGTGTCCGGATTCTTCTTCCAAGAAAGGTTTCATTGGTGTGATGAAGATATTGCCTCTTTGAGTTACCTTCCCGTTGGAATGGAACAAACTGTTCAGAAAAAGACTTTGGATTTCCTCCCAGATAAGGTAGTCCTTAAATCCTCGTCAAGTGGGCTTATTTGTTGCCGAAGTTGCTTTCCTGCTGAAGATCCAGTGATCTACATCTGCAACCCTTCTATCAAGGAATGGGTCAAAGTAAACTGGCCAAAACCTGATAAAAAAGATTGCCTTGCATTAGCATTCAATCCTCTTAGCACTCCAGTTGACGTTTGCACAGAATTCAAGGTTGTCAGCATCCATCAAACAGAAACAGAAACGGAGTCATACTTCTTGTCATTTGAAATCTATTCTTCCAAAACTGGAGCATGGAAAAAATCAGAGGCTATGTTTGAATGCCACTATAATTTGATCAAGAATCAAGGAGTTTTTGCTTCAGGTTTTCTGCATTGGTTGACTGATGGGGATCATGTCCTTGTCTTCAACTTAGAAAAGGAGCAAGTCCAATTGATTGCATTACCATCTCCCACAAAGCCATGTAGAGACCTACCTAAGACATGCATTGGGGAGTCTCATGGATATCTACATCTCATCCGAGTCTCAATGACTGGACTTCATATCTGGTACCTTGAAGATTATGCTGAGCATGGATGGGTGCTTAAATGCTCAATAAAACTAGATGATTTGGAGAAAGAAAATCCACAATTCCTCTACAAGGCCTCGTTGAAAGTGGCTCGTAGATTAACAACTGATGAGATTTCCTGGATGGATCCTTTGGCATTCCAAGATGATCTCCTGTTTATTAGGGTATCTGCCAAGGTCTACTTGTATCACATTGAGACTATGAAGATGAAGGAACTCTGCGATGTCTCAGACTTGGGGCGCAATTCACTTGTTTCCCCCGCAGTGATTCCATATGACATGAGCCTGGTTCCATTGAAACGCCATGAGGAAGTCATAGGTTTTGTCACCAGCTGAGGGAAGTACATACAGCATCTCCTAGTCTTTTGGAGGTTTGAGCCAATAGTTGGACTCTGTTTTTCTTTTTCAGTTATGACTGTCATTAAGGTCTAGATCAATACTTATCCTTTGTGTTCTCCATAGAGGTTACTATCATTAGGCTCTAGATCAATAGTTGCTTTTTTGTTCCCCATACATGTTACCATGATTAGGTGTAGATCAATACTTGCTTTTCTGGTCCTCCATACAGGTTATATACTGAAAACATGTTCAAAGGCTCATATATATATATACAAAGAAAACAGAGGAGGCAGACATATCATGTTCAGAATGTTAGTGAAAGTTTTACAAATTTCTTTTCTTCAGGAAAGTTTACTTTTGAGATGGGACCAGGGTTTCTTCACCCAAGAATCTTCCTTGCTCACGACTTTTTTTTGCTGTTATAGGAGAATCATTTTGAAACTGTTATGTGCTGTTCTAATGGAAGATCTTTTTCTGAAGTCTTATTCTGTTTATACTTGCTATTATCAGTTCTCATTTGCTCATTCCATGTACTATCAACTACATGATGCCATAAAACACTTTCAGATAAGACTATCAATTAGGCTGGCTGTTAGATTCTCCTTCTGCTGAGGCCCAATATCCAGACACCATGTTGGGAAGTGAAATAAACAGTTCCAAGGAAGAAGCAGGCCTAGAAGATTGATGCATCTACTGGTAAATAATAACCTTGCTGCTTATGTTGAATTAGTCTCTTGATGGTTTCTGTGTGGAAATAGTTAACTTGGAAGAATAAAGAGATTATGTATTTACATTACAGTAGTGGTGACAATTAGGGAATAAAGAACAAATATACAGACAATTACAGAGGGAAAGCCACACATGGTCAAGGTGGCTGGGCCATTACACTTTTTTTGTTAGGTATGGGCTGGGCTTTAACACTTTTTTGTTAGGTATGGGCTGGGCTTTAACACTACAACATGCCTCATCGATGGCTGAAAATCCTTAGCATTGGGAAGCTCCACTGATGGGAAAATTCTTTTCCAGAAAAGAAAAGTTTTACAAAACTAGGAGGTCCAGACTCTAAAATTCATGTTTAATGTGTCACAATTCCAAATTAGTATCTCAAGAAAATTTAGATAGCCCCCCTATTTGAATAATGAAAATCCTAAAATACCCTCATCTCTTCTCTCTTGTTGCCTCATTGAAGAAACACCTTCGAGAACCTCAACAGGGACTTTCTGCTTCAGTCCTGCACATCATCATGCGGTACATCTCAGTTCATTGGATTGAAATCTTGATCGAAATTTCAGATCCAAGGGTCCGAAATTCCACTCAACTCAACCACAGGTGACACAGAGTTAGGTTGGACAGGGCTGAGACCTTTGGCTAAACTCATAATCCATGCTAGATCCATGCTAGTTCTGACTGGAGTTTAAAAAGTCTCAATCTAGGACTTACCCTGTCAGGTCCAGCCCAGCTTAGGCCTGCCCAGATTGATCCTGATTGAGCTAGCCAAGGCCCGATTAGCCCCGATCAGCCCTAAGTAACCCCTCCAACCAGGTTTAGTTGGTCATGATCAACAACTCTTGGCAAAGGGATCTTGGGTTTAATTCTCCTTCGTGGTGTATATATATTTATATATATAGATAGAGAGAGAAGAGTCCGGATCCTCATCCCGTCAGGGATGGCTTCCCAACCACCCAAATACGTGAGGCCCACAGGTGAAATTTTTCACCCATGGCATATGTATTATTTCCATCCCTAAAAAAACAATGATGAAAATATTGCACCTCCCCAGAGTAATGCAATCTCTGAAAACTATGACCTTCCAAACAAACAAATGATCATCACCATTAATTCGTCCTGTTTCAGTCAGTATTTCCTTTCAGATACACTTCTTTTTACTGTTAAAAGACGTCGACACTCAATCCCTGATCGGCAACAACACCTTCGAAGAGGAAGGATTGGAGGAAATGGTCTTCCTATCTGAACGAATCCTGAAAGGTTCTATCCTCGTGCTAATCCATGAACCACAGGGGGACCTCCAGGCTTTCCATGGATCCACAGGTCAACGGGGTTCGACTCGGGAAAACGATTCGCAAATGCCCCACCAGCTTTTTCATCAACTGTATCATAGCTTCAGTATTGGGTGAACTTGAATTTGGGTGGTTGTCCAAGTAATTCAGTGATTTGGTCAATTCTCTAATGTAAAACCCAGTGGAAAAATAGATCCAGAACTGGGAGACGAAAGAAACCCATAATCAATTTCAAGGAAAAGCATTTTCATTAAAGAAACCTACGAAACCAGATCCGAAAATTTGGGGTTCCTTAACAAACAAATTATGGAACTGAAACAGTTGCTTCTGGAATGCTTCTCCTCTGTTCTGCTGTACTACCAAAGTCTAAAGGAGGAGAAAAGTCGTAGCAGAGAGCCAAAAGAAGATGAAATGGGGCGCGGCATTGATGCTGGAAGTCATTTAGTAGCTGTGATGGAGAGACGCCCACGCCCACCATGTTCGTATCTGTAGTGGGTACTCTGTTTCACCGTTGGAAATTGTTTTGCAATTTCTATTGTTCTTCTTAATGAAATCCATTGGATTATCAGGATTTAACGTGATCAATTGATACAAAACTTCATCGAAGCAGTTAATACATGAGGAAGACTACGTAACCAACCTTGAACATGGGAAACGAAATTAGCATAGCACACGCAATAACATTTTAGTCTCTGTCACAGAGAAACAGAGATCGGTCTTGGTTTATTAATGGGATTAGCTGTAGTTGTCTTGGTTTCTTCCCAATTTAATCAGTGTTGAAGATGAAGTAGATGTTACAGTTACTGGCACTGAAGGCCTATTTGATAATTGAGAATGTGAAAATGGTGATTGGTTATTCAACTAAATCAAGATTTCTGGTGGAAAAACTAATAAAATTACTGTCTTTTTTGTCATCTTGAATTCAATATTTATAAAATTAGTAATCTAAGCAGCATTACTCAAATTTGATGTTGTTGCGAGCGGATAGATTTAACCTCTCTATCTACATCAACAATGGAAATAACCATATCAATAACTCAGAAAGCAACATATTTGAAAGAATATGATCAGAATCTTCTCTTTCACCGAGAAAAGCTGATGGGCAAGAATTATGCTTAATCAGGTTTGAAAATTCAATGTGGCTGATTTGAACATGTTTGTGGTCCTCATGGGAATTAATTTCGTCGACAGAAGGGACAAACAAACAATCAGATATGTCCTCCTGCAGAAGATCTGGCAATCTTCTTTCTTTATTTCCAGTTTCTTTACTCCTAAGAGACATGTCACCCAGTCCATGCATCTGTTTGGCTCCATGCATACTACTACTAACATGAGTTCCCAAAAATGGTGAACCAACCAAATCCCTTCGAAACTGTCAAACTGATAAGGAGGGCCTGATGAGCCCGGCTTAAACATAAATGAGCCATGGACCACAAGGAGCAGCAGCAGTTATTCTTGGACAAAATTCACAGTTTGCAAGACCCCTTTTAAGGTGCCTTGGCAGTTGATGGATTTTTCTTTTTAATTATTTCCTCTATCTTTATCACTATGTGAGCCCCATTTCTCTTCTGTCTGATTTGTCCACTTGTCTGATTTTTGGACCAGATCCCATCAAAACTTTTACCCTTCTCTTGACCTTAAATTGCACATTGTCAAAACCTCCCTGCATAGACACTGAGACTACAGATGCTGATGGTAACTTTATGTTTTCTTTAAACATTGGAAACCAATTTCAGCTACCCTCCCCCCATTTAGCAATTGGGATCCCTTGATCTTCCCAGGTCAGAAAATGGGCTGCCTTCTGGCATCAATTACTGGTCCTCCCTTGGGCTCATTTTGAGGTTGCTTTGAAAGCGATTCTACTGTGTTTCTGTCTCTCAAATATTACTACAGATGGAAGGGTCACAATCAACTTCTGCATTTCAACAAACAGGGTGGTCCCATCTTTGATGAAAGAAACCAAATTAATTGGGAATTCTACTAGTACTACACTGGGTGCATAAGCAACCATTATAAGCACAACTCACCTCACTGGCACCTTCACATGCTATGGTGGTCCAGTGATGAACCCAAAATTGAGGTTTTATTCCAGAAATTAATGAGATGAAAGGACATCTCAGCTTAGGAACTTGTTATACACACAGCTCCACCTTGAATCAAAATAATTTACAAAAGCAACCAACCACCCAAACAACTAAAATTCCAACACAGAACAACTCAGATACATGAAACCTCGTTGACTGAGATGCAATATGCCAAGGAATTCAAATTGTCTGTAATATTCCTGCCTAATGTAGCACCATAAACTACTTACCCATCATTGATTGCCAAATCCATTTTGAGAGGAAAAAGTCATGAAGAGTAATTGTTTTCACTAGCCTTTCTGAACTCATAAAAAAGGTAAAAAGCATAGGACTTGGAGATCAAAATTTTTTATCCCATCTTAAATCAATCTTCCTTTACAGAAAATAAAAACCAAAAACCCTAAAAGCACATACTAAATATGGTTAACCATTGTGAACCAGAGAGCGAAGAACAAGGGAACAACAAATAAAAAATGATGACATGCGGTCACTAATCGAAGATGGATGCAAAGAGGTATAGAAAACAGTGAAGCTGGTCACCCTGTTGCAAACCTCAGAGGATACATGAATAAAGTGACATTTCCTGAGACGAAATTTTCATCAATAATCTAACATGGTATTGTTTGACCCAAAAAAATAAAATCATACATGATATTGAAGGTTTGGGAGTCATGACATTTGTAAGATTTCCTATCAAATATACTGATATGGAACCCATGGGAAAAAGATCAGATTGATTATGTATCCAGACCGGAGGATCTCAGAAACGGGATCCAGAAGACAAGGACCTGACTTTTCTTGTGCAAGTCAAAGAAAAGCTGAAGGTGGACTTCCTTTTGTTGGATAAGAGGAGCATCTAGCTCTCATATGTAACAGAATCTGAGTAGTTAATATGCAAATATGGATAATGAGACCAAAATCAACTGGCTTAATCCTCAGTCTCAATACACATAGGGTATGGAGTGGACATGTACATAGGGGAACCTTCCTAAACAGATGACACTGGGTAGCTTATGTGCCAACGTTATAAGTAATCAACAGAAATGTGGTCAACTGTGAATGCTGCAACCAAGTTCCACCCTGGTTTTCCAATCAGCAATAAATAACCTTAGAAGAGAACCAAGCACTTTCAGAACTGGAAACCACAAATGATCGATCAGATAAGCCTCAACATTAGTAGCCAAAGAAGATTAACCAATCATACTTTCAAATGCCACATTGGATTAAGAACACTCAGTTTGAAGGTTTATATACCATAATGCCACCTCTGGACCTTAGGTTTTACCCCCACCTTACCTTCTAATATAAAGGAGATCAGACTAAAACTGTCAAATGGGCTGGTTTGATTCCTCACTTAACCTGGAGCCAAACATTTCCATGAAATAAGCCGTACCAAACTAGCTAAAGGATTTCTATGACCTTAGCTCATTGCCTAGGTGATGTACAAAATATTTACACTCTGATCTATGTTTTCAACAATACTAACAGAATCAATTGTTATCACATGGAAGATGACTTCTGAATAGCTCATGCTGACAAGCTGGCTGGGTATTAAAACTGATTAAGGATGTCAAACCACATACCAACAGGATCAGAGGTTTGACCATCAAAGTCAATGTATAGTAAGGATAATGATTGGAATGACGCATCTGAACATATTAAGTGCAGCCCAATGTAAGGCAAATTGCCTGCCATAGGTTGCATTAAACCCTGCAAATTGGTGGTGGTAGTAGAAACTGTAATGGTCCAGCATTTTGACACTAACTCTTAAACAATCAATTGGATTATTCAACCAGGAAAGGGGAAAAAACCATTATTGGAATGAAGACCTCAGGCTTTCAGTTGCCTGGGGAGGAGGGCTCAAATCCAAGGCTACAAGCAAATCAGGACTGGAATGTTGATTCCATAGATCTAAGGCTACCACCTATAGTAATGCTAACAAAATCTTATTGAGCAAGTATTCCAACCATGATATACTGCTGGACACAGGAAAAATAAAGGACAGCCAAAACCAACAAAAGAGAAGAAGATGTAATCCTGTACCTATGATGGAGGGAAAAAGAAAGAAGAAAAAAAACAAAACAAAAGTGTTCAAACACTCAGGCAACTGAAACACAGCTCCAAAGCCTTGAGAGGTAACTCAAATTTCAGATCAATCTCCACTCAATCACCAAAAAGGTGTTATATGGCTATTAAAATAAGAATTGCAAAATTAGTAAATATTTTCAAAACCTTATTTAGTAAATCACCAGGTATCAACAATCCAGCAGGCATAACAAAAGAGCAAATGACCACAGACAGAAAATAATTTAAAGTATCAACTATAACAAATCCTTACCTCACCAGGGGGCAGCTTAGGTGTTTTGGGATGAGCAATACACTAAAAAGACAGTTTTGTATATCATAATGACATTGGCAGTAAATAATCATCTATTCAATGGGGAGATATGAAAGGAGGAACAAATAGGAAACAGAGCATAGTAGGGAACTAAAGTTCTATCATAACTAAAGAGAATGACTGGCCAAAATGATCATAAACGAACGTTTGCAACAAAGCATCTAAGCGAGGAAGTTTCCTACAGAATCGACTTGGAAACTAGGACAACCTCACAGGGTTGCTCAGTGGGCCAAGACCAACACCTCGTAATTAAGAGATCATGAGCCCAAAGCAGGAATTTTAAAAATTGTTTCCAGAGAGGAAGGACTTTTCCATTAGATAAGTGATAAAGTGAAAACTGATAGATAAGTGCAGAAAAGTTTTCATTAACTATGAAGGCCATAAGCAACTCACACAAGCAGGTATCCAAAAAAACAAGTGAGTGCACTTGTGCAGTTAATAAACCAACTCAGAAAGAACAGTAAAGTGCAACAACTTTCAGTCCCAATACCTGTCACTCAAGACCATATCCATCAAACAAGGATTCTTCCTAGCCTCTCAATTCCAACTTTCAGTCCCAACATCTTCTGCTCCTCTTTGCCAGCTGCATGTAGAATACCAGGAATGCTTGGCATGGCCACTGGCAACAAGATTTCTATGAAACAACTCAAGAACCCAAATAGGTCAACTCTCGCTTCCTAATGGTCATAACTGTTTAGGTGAAATCTTGTCTGAAACTAGCCTAGGATTTCCTTTTAAAAACTAACAATAGTTCACCAGGCTCCTGCTACTGCAGGACATAGGAGGGGGCAAATGTACAGTATTATCCTCTGTTTCACAGTCAAAACTGTTTCCAAGTTTTGAACCTAAAACCAACAGGAGGCAACCATTTCATTAAAGTTTGTCCACTAGCCTAGGACTTACATGTGTATGATAATATCAATCCTGAGTAAAAGCATAATTTACATGTGCTCTTGTTTGCTTTCAGTAATTTAATTATTTATTCATCCAAAAAAAAAAAAAACTGAATTGAAACTCCTTCAGTAGACTCAGACTGAAGATCAAATCCCTGCTACAATCAAGCTGCGCTGGCACAGCCATACCACGTAATGGTTCAAAAAGAGCGAAGCATAAGATATAGAGGCAGAATCGGCACAACTGAATTGAAACGTTTGCTCAACATTGTCCACTTGCACTTTAGAGATGTGTCTTACACGATGATTTATACATGATTGGCTGTAGTTTGAAAAGCAAGCAACAAAGTGGGACATGATAATACAACTCTTACAATGCAAGTGAGTTAGAGACAATTTTTTTGTTTCCTATCATGACCAAGAGTTATTTCCCTTCATCATAATGAAGGTTAACCAAAAAAATTCAGTTCCAAATGTCAATTTTAATTCAATGGATTCTCATTAGTAGCTCAAATGATGAGATTCCTCACAATTCCTCCACAAGAAACACAGGAAAAGATAAAACACAAAAGGAAACTGGGAAAAAATAATCCAATCCCAGTACGTTGGGCACCGCAAATAAAATATTAGGATGGAATGGTTTGTATTTACAAACTGAAAGAAGCACACCACATAAAATGGGAGCAACAAAGGAAAGAAATAAATAGATACTTTTTATTCACACTGCAGGCACCCCAAGCAATCCATTACATACACAAAACCCCATTATTGTCATGCTGATAACTCTAAGAGATGCTAAAAAATTCAGATTAATAGAAAAGACGAGATCTTACAGGCATGGACCAAGAGCATTTCCATAGCATTCTTCATCAAGCCTTCAACATCAATATAGAGATCATAGGACATAGAGAAAGCAAGGACTCCGGTTGTGGAGATGAACCCAACACGCATTAAGCCGAAAAAACCAAGAAAATTTTCTCACCATTAACCATAACGGCTGCTTGAAAATCTGCTCTGCAATCAGGATCCCCAGGGAAAACAATTCCAGCTACACCAATGTAAACTTTAATGCTAATGCAGCAGCTATCACCATGATCACAATAACCCAGGAGGAACACTGAAAAACAATTTCAGAAGCACAATTACTCAGAACCCCTAATCCCACAGAACGAGGTAATAAAACCACTTCCTCATGTCCACCGAAATTAAGAACACTTCCTCAGAGCTCCATACTGCAAAACAGCCTTCAAACCTCACAAACCCCCCAAAGCTCATTATGCAGCAGCACCCCCAACAATAACAGAAACCACTACCCTGAATCAGAGGGAAAGAGGAAAACACATCATCTACCATCATCCAGAGGCCACTTTTAATGATGCCAAGTTTCTTCTCTGGCTAACCCTGCACAGTTCATACTCAAGGAAGCAGCAAAAACAAAATAAGAGTGTCCCTTCCAGTGAAAGTGATGACCAGGTTCACAATACCAACCCTCCCTCGCTTCCTCACTCTCTCTCCCATGAAATAAACTTCAAACCAGAAAGACAAAGAAAATGCACAAAGAACTAAACTAAACCCTAATATTCAGAGAGAATGACAAGCAAACTGCTACTAAATACCCTAATTTCATCCAAAGTTCCACAAATACTAATACTTCTTGACTTCTACGCCCAACCCACCAACTAAAATCCCTAACCATTAACCCTACTAACAACCCAAAACCCCACACACAGAAACTTAAAACACATGCACACCAAAACTATCAATCAACGAGGCTCATCGTCTCTTCTCCCCGAAGAAGCAGAAGGACCAGACAACGAAGCCAACAAATTGAGATGCCCTTGAGGGAGCGGCAGGTAATTCCCAACCCTAGCTGCCGATGCTTCTCCAATGGTTTGCTGTCCAAACCTCCCAACCATCGACTGCTGCTGCGAAGCAGCAACAACTGCCGCCTGCGTCGGCACCACCATATCAGGCGGTGCAGCGAAGCTCCAGACCTGACCGAAATCTGGCCGGGCAGGCAAAGCCCAGAAACTACCAGCAGCGGGGCCCACGCCACCACCAGCAGTGGATACAGCGGCGGCGCCGGTGGCGGTGGTGTCTTCTTTGGGAGAAGCGTCATCCGCATCATCATCATCACTCCTGAGTCGCTTGCCAAGAAGGAAAGGTGTGGGACCCAGCATGGAAGGGGTTGGTTTCTGGTCCAGAGCAGCAGAGACTGAATTATTGGAAGAGCCTCTGACGGAGACGGAGACGGCGGAGTAATTGGCAGGTGTAGTTCCGGTGCCGGTGGCGGCAATGATAGAGGGTTCAGCTTGGCGTAGAAGCCACTCGATAGTTTGACCATCCGATTTGTGACCCAACTCGCGAGTGAGTTGAAAAACTCGGGCGGCGCAGATGATCGGCATACGAATACGGCGGCCGCGGCCGTCGACTTTGCTGTGTCGGTCTTTGGCCGGCGGTTTCTTCACCGCTAGTGCACCATTGCCTGGTGGCTGCTGACGCTGTGGGTCCATGAGAGCACCGTTAGTTGCGCCGTTAGAATTGCCGTCTGTGGTCGACATCATTCGCCGCTGCTCTCTACTCTACTGGTCCGCCGTAAGAGAAAGACAGAAAGAGCAGCGGTGGGCTATGCTAAGATGAGCTGGTGGGCGCTGTCTTGTGATTTCTTCAGAAACACAGAGAGAAGGAGGAGAGAGAGAAGAGAGAGAGAGAGGAGAGAGAGAGTGTGTGTGTGTATGAGAGTGAGTGAGGGGAGGGTTTTGGGGTAGGGAGGGGGAGGGGAAAACTTGAAAGAAGGGCTCTAATCATTGAACGGCAGGAGCGGGTGGAGACAGGCGGAGGGGCACATGGGAAGTGGGCCCCACTTCGCACCCCTTATATTTCTTTCTTTCTTTCTTTCTTTGTCTACTCTCATTTCTCTCTCTCTCTCTCTCTCTCTCTCTCTCTCTCTCTCTCCTTCAGTCGTCGGAGGCTATAGGAACTGAAGTGAGTCTGACAGAAGGTTAAATATGGAATTACGGAATTGCCACTCCTGAGATGGGTTAGCAACTTAGCAGAGTTTCTATCTATCTCCCAGAAAATTAAATTAAAATATAATAAAATAAAAAACCGCTTTGAAGTTCGAAGAAGGCACGAAGGGGAACACGACAAGGACACACGGTTGAGGGAAATAGGGGGAATTTGGTCGTTTAACTACACGTTTAACTTTTAATTATGTGTCAGCCCTTTAATTATTATGGAATTACAAAATTGCCACATCGATGGACCCGGTTTGGCCCTATAGATAATTTGCCTTTTTGGATTCCCTGGCCCAATTGTAATTTTTTTTACTTGACTTGACTGACCACGAGAGTCAAAATTGAGATCCTTTACTAATGTTTTCATAACCCAAAAGAAAAAAATTTTGAAATACTTTTGTGACTCGGGAGGAAAAGAAGATAAAAAAAACCCTAAAGTATATATATGTGTACTACCGTAAGAGTATTAATTGCATACCAAAACCGTATAACTTACAGAACCGCTCTATTCAAAATTCAGTACGTATATACAAAAACTTAATTTCTTCGATATGGTTATGATTTCAGGTACTCATATCATCGGAATGTATCAAAACTATACCAAATTAAGAGATATAAATGTAATTTTATAAATAAAACAATTTACTTTGACCTATCCTTAATTCCTTGTCTCGATTTTTCATTTTGTCATTCACTCCTCTTCTTAGAGTTACTTGTTTTATCTCTATTAATTAGATTTACTTGTTTTGTCTTTATTTATATCAGATTCTATCAATTGTTTGATTGCAATTTTATTAGGATCTTAATGAATTAATAACAAAAGTGGCATGGGTTTGTTCGTACCAAAAGTGTATTACACTAAAATACCATGTTTAAACTACACGTTATAGTTTCCGGTATTCAAAGTTTGTGTCATACAAAAACGATACCAATTAACACCCTTACCGGTTATGGGACTGTACATCACCAACAAAAGAGATGCTCAATAGAAAAATAACCCTTAAACATGAAACATTAAAAAAAAAATAGTATACAAGGGATGGTTGGAAAAAAACTTTATGTTATGTTATTTTATTTTATTGACAATATTTTAAGTATTTTCTATTGAAAATTTTTTAGATTTCTTAAGTGTGAATTCATTACATCTGAATGAAGACATATACGATGGGTTTGGGTTGGCAGTATTTAAGATATAAAGTTCTGTACTCCATCTTGACAGATTGTTCTACAGATACTCGAAACATTAATGGAAGTATTTAATTACATGACATTAATGAGTGTGTAATTATAGTTGTATATTAGCTCTCTACTCCCTTTTGGATTTTACCTCTTCATAGCAATTTTAGTTTAACTAGAGAGTCCGAACGTCACTAAGACTCTTGACGCTAGTTTGAACTACCAAAGAAAGTTATTGTAGAGATTTTCACTAAGTTCTAGTGCCGCTCCTTGTGCTAGATGTGTTTCTCCTTTTTTTATGTATTGTGAGATTAGGGATTTGATTCAAGAAGACAAGATGTTGATTAAATCTCCCAACATTGTTTTGAAGTAAGAAAACTTTCTGTAATTAAAACTCTATATATCTCTTAGAAGGAGAACAATCCTTACCTGGATTCATTTTTTTCAATGAAGTCAATTTAGATCCACGTCTTCGTTCCTCCACGAACTTGTCACTGGTTTAATTCCACAATAAGAAATGAAATATAATTCACAACCCAAATGCTTTCTAAATGAAAAAAATTAGAGATCAAAGAGTACAGAGAAATTTCTTATCTTTGCGTTTTCTTAGAAAGAGAATCGTGCATTTCAAGAAATCTCACGTATGAATAATGTGATCACTCAAATGATGCCATGGTTACCAAAATATATAATCCTATATTTTATAACTGTCCAAAAGGTGAATTTTCAATTTTGTCCTTGGCTTCTCTCGTAAAAATTTCATGTGAAGATAATTTTTTTTTGGTATTCAGTTCATTTCTAAAGTCACATGCTAACAAAGCTTTGAATGCGATAAAAATAGTACCACTTTATATTAAAGGAATCAATTAAATAATCTTGAGTAAAGTGTACAGGTAATGCAAGTATGGAAGGCAAAGAAAGAGAGTTTTATTAAGGAAATATTAGATTACATCACAAAATATATAAATAAATAAAAACTAGATTAGCTATAGTTTTCTAAATATGGGGCGAGAGGAGCAAGACCACAAGATGTTATGTGTAATATAAAATTTCTAATTAGTTTTTTTTTTTTTTTTGGTAAATAAAATTTCTTATTAGTAGTTTTGTGGAGGGTAGTCAATCTGAGAGCTTCCTCAGGGTAATGGAGAGCCCCTTAGTAAGAACCACCAATACTCCCCTGGGGGTAGTAGAGAGCCCCTCGAGAAGAACCACCTACACCCCCTTCAGGATAATGAAGAGCCCCTCAGGAAGAATTACCCCTAAAGGACCCCTCTAGAATAACTCGAGATACGCTCGGGCAATGAGAGAATGCCCAATACTAAGTTCAAAGAGGAATGTTGAAGACGACTAAGAAAAGGAACTTGCCCTAGTCTTCAATTAGTGGACGAAATCAATGGACAGGCCGCACCTAAGTAAACACTATATAAAATACATCTTAAGATGGGCAAGGTAATATACTTTACTCACCACCATTCTCTATGCTTTTGAGAACTCTCTCAGAGAATTTCATTGTTGCCTAGACTAACTTGAGCGTTAGATGTGGTCTCTCGACCAACACGAGGTCAAGCCGCTCTAATTTCCTTTGTGAATGTAGACAATCATCATCTACTCAAGTCACATTACAAAAGTCCTTAAAGGTCGTCCAACTACTTGGCTGACGTGAAGAAGGTCTAGACGCAACAGGTATGACACTATTCTTTGAAGTCATTCATTTTGCAAAATAAATAAAACCTTGCTCCTCATATTTGATGAGATCACCAAAATTTCCATGGCCATTACTATATTTTTTTTCAACATTTTTAGGTTTTTGAGGATATTACCATCTTGACTTGTGACCATTATACATTTAGGCCATTTTTTTTTTTTAGTGTTTAGAGATGAGTCTTCTTTCTAAATATATGATTAAATAAATTTTAAATATCAATATCTCGTGGGTAAAAACACCATAACTTTTCAAATCTAGATCACCTCTCCACCTGGAGAGAACAATGTGATCTATTTGATGTTTTTGAGTCGCACATAATGATGGAGACATATGCAAATGTCCAAAACCAATATTAGAGATAAAAATCTCAATGGGTCTCGTGTGGACTCCACCATCTGATGTGTGCAAGGATGTCAAGTGCATACCGAAACTGTTTAACTGTACTGTACCATGCCGTCTAAAACCGCATTGTATTGAACTATTCAAATTCGGTATGGTTCCGGTTTCAGGTACCCATATCGTCTATATGTACCTAAACCGTACCGAATTGGTACCATACCAAATTATGGGATATAAATATAATTTTACAATTAAAACACTTTACTTTTACCCTATCCTTAATTTCCTGTTTCAGTTTTTCGTTTCGTCCTTCACTCCTCGTCTTAAATTTACTTGTTTTGTCTCTATTAATTAGATTTACTTGATTTGTTTTTGTTAATATGAGATTCTATCGATTATTTGATCTTAATTTCATTAGGATCTTGATGAACTAATAACAAAAGTGACTTGAGTTCGTTCATATGTACAAAAATTGTACCATACTAAATAACGTGTTTAAATTGTTTTCTTGTACCGATTTAATATCGAAATTGTATCATACAGTATAAATTTGATATAGTACATTTTTAATTTTTAATATTTAAAATTGGTACTATACTGAATTACCAAAACCGTACTGATTGACACCCTTAATCACGTGTGTGGTGCAAAATCATCAGATGGGAGCAAATCCAGAATCCTTTCCTTCTACATCAGAGCACATCAGGAGCGCAAAGATAAGTTTAACACGTGCACAAAGAAAAGTAGCAACACGTGTTACATTGTGGGACCCACATCTAATATATATCTAATTCTTTGCCTCCCAAAAGTAAAGCCTGATTGGACTGAGACCCATTCTTGACTTTAACGGAGTCTTTCTGATTGATTCGTTTTTTTACTCATTCATCTTTCTTTTGTGGACTTTCCTTTCTACCCCATTATCTCCAATCACAATCCATGAAAAAGGTACCTTTAGGGTTCTTTTTGTAAATGTGCTTGACGGATGAACTATTCATATTGACTTCCTCATGGGAAAAACCAAGAAATGGACTCTGTGAGTCTAGACTCCAGAGATTCCTATCCACATATGGTGGGCCATGAGTATTCTGCCATATATCCGAAAAGCCCCCTTAGTTTTCTCAAATTCCCAGCGGGGACAATACGTATCAGAGTTTTTGTACCTCGCCCTCTTATCCTATGCATCTCATCTCATCTTAGAACACCTAATGCAACATGATATACCCATTTGATGACCGGTGATTGCTTACTCATCGATGATGAAATGGCATGTTTGATCTCAACCGTTGATCTTCAAAAGTTGCTACTTGTCTCAAGGTCGACTAAAGCAACTTCTATGCCCTAGCCACCGAGTTTGGATCTTCTATCCTAATGGGTAGACGTAGAAACCTATACTCTCATTTCATTTATTCACCACACATTAAAAGTAGGGCTACAAGTTACACTGGAAAGATCCAAACTCTTGACCCCAACCCAATGCAGAAGCTATACAATTAAATCTCTCCACTGAAACATGGTATTTTTCCATCCCCCACTGTCTGGGTTGGTTTGCCCTGTATACCACGGATGACTTATGTGTCGCCCATCAGGAGGGGCCAGAGGATAGACAAACGTCCTGACTGGGTGGAGAGGATCTGGACTGAAATAATTATGCAATGAACTCATAAAAAAAAAAAATAATAATAAAAAAACTCATTCCCAATAAATAATTTCCTTTCTAAAACATTTTAATTGTGGGGAAATGATGGAGTAGGGTAGAGGAGTGTGGGGCCTACAAGAAGATACAATGGGAACCACCATTCTTATTGATGTTTCCTTTTATATATATACAACCACCACGCTTCCCCCACAAAAAAAGTTTCCCCCTTCTTCTGTATTTAAAAAATAAAAACCATTATAATTAAAGATTAATCTTCTTCTCAAGCACACGAGAGAGGATATTCTCTTTCTAAATTCAACAGCTCATCTCCTATTCTGTTTTTCCAATTAACAATTGTATTTGTTTAAAATATCTAGTACAATTTTCAATTGACATGCCCAGCACATCCCAATTAAGATTTGCTGTTCCAGGATTACTTTAATTCTCTGATACACTATAAATGTAATTTTAAATACAACAACAACCATGAACATGAGCATTCACCTGTAATCAAATTGATTATCCATTAGATTCTTCTTATTATTTAAATAGTCTGAAACAGTCATCAAAGTCTCGCTTTGGAGTCATCAAACTCTAGTCTTATTCTTTGTTTGAAGACTCATCCATGGAACATTCACTTTTCATCAAGTCCCTGTTCTTTGGAGCTCTGGTTTTGGTCTTGTGGAGCATTTGTTTGTGTTTACCCCAAGTTGTGGGGAATGACTCTTCTGATATTCTACAGAACTGGGTAGCTGGTTTTTAATGGTGTCTTGGGCAAAATGGTTAAGTTGCACCATTGCAATTATCAGGTTGTGAATTTGAACAATGTAAACTCCAACAATTACCTATTGACTCTGTTGCAAAACATTTGGTATCACAAGGGTTGTATCATTATTCTGACTGGATATATCAAACAGCTTCCACTCCAGAACCCAACCAACTGAAACCATTGCGACCCAGATCAAGCTGAGATTCACATAACCATTTGACAAGGGAAATTTTGTCTGCATTGCATGCACCATGGAGAATAAGAAAAAACTGATTGTTTGCATGAAACTAAGTGTATCAAGTCTCACTAGGAATCACATTGAAGAAGTGGTAAACCTCATCTTCATCCATGACACCAACCTCTGTTGAGCACTCCAAGCAGCATACTGGCTTGAATGTTTCTCCACTTGCACCTGCTTGAATAACTTCACTCTCATTAGAATCTTTTTTATGGTTACCCTTCCTTTGTCTTCGATTTGGTTGCCGTAGTACTTGATCCGTCTTGATCTTGCAGTTTACAACAAAGATGGCCCTGTACTGGGTGACAAACTTCTCATGCCTACAATATGACAGTTTCATATCAGTGCAGGCAGTAAAGGTGAATGTGTGCATTCACTTAAATAAATAACACAAATCCAGAATATAACTTCGACGGGGATCCAATGCATCCTAGAAGTACTTAGTTGCACGACATTCAAATTCAAAATAAAACCTTTGGTCTAAGTCATTAAAATGGTAAATGTTGTTATAATTTTTCTTGGCAGAAAAATCACTGTGCAAATAAATTACGAGAAAAAGAATGCTGCCGGGTTGCATTACCCTGCAAACACAAAACGGTGGTGAAATATTGACATGACCACTGCGACCCTCTACCGGAGGCCCTGCATATACCTTCATTGGCCTGTGCTGGTGGAGGGGCCACATGACAAGATAGCAACCTTAGGCCTTCACTTGCGAAGCGCGCTACTGGATCCAGATTCGATTACAATAAATTCACAAGATCCAAACTGATGTAGCAGTTCAAATAACTAGGGAGGCTTACTGCATTTACATTATTTATAATGCAAGCTAAGCCATGTAATATAATTAGAATTGAGTACTCGTTACAACTGTGGGTTATAAAACCGGCCAACCAAGAGATAGATGGCTATAAATTCAAAGGAAATGGCAATTCTGTGAATAAAGGAAAGTTTCTGCAGTTCAGAGTGAAAAGAAAAACAGATTTCAAAGTTAACCTGGAATTAGCTAATGAAGTGGAGGGTGTTTGGAATTGGAATAAAGATGGGGAATAAAATAAAAAATACTTGGAATTTAAGGGCCTTCTGAAAATAATAGAAAATTTAATTTAAATTAACAGTGAGAAGAGCATCGTCTTCTTCCTCACAAGAAGTTGGAAATCAACAGAGGATTGCTGAGTTGTGGACGTGAGAACGCACTATGGATAAGAATCTGATCGACGAAAGAATTCAGCGATAGGCTGTTGATCCACAGCCTTATAACCCCAACTAACAATTGAATGGTTTAGCCATTTAAAGATCAAAATGGGCTTGCTGAAACCAAGTCTCAGGGAACAGGGTTATGTCAGGACTTAAGAATGTAGAGTTTTGTTTTCCCAGAGGAGGCTTTGCCTCAGAAATCTCACGTGAAAAGGAGCTGTACGGATTGAGTTAGACTTCCTCTGTAAAGAGTGGAAATACTGCCCAGGATTGAGTATCAAATGCAGAATTAAGCTACTTGGGAATTGAAGAAAATAAAAGAAAAATACAAGAAACACGGAGAAGGAAGAAAAGAAAGCAGTAAGAAAGAACCAGCCATTTGTACCTGATGAGTAAGCATCAATTAAGGGGAGGAACTCAACCACACAGTTGCTACTCCCAGAAACATAAGTCAACCAAAATAAACATCAAATCATTAAATCCCTAATCTTCATATTGATGGAGTTCAAATACTCTACTCATCAAATTCAAATCAGATAAGGAGACTTGAAAACTGGAATATAATTTCAAAAAATAAAACAGAATAAATGCTATTCTACACATCTGAATCTAACAAAATTAAAACCCAAATTACAAGAAGAACCCATATAACTAACCCTGCCAACCCTCTGAGCATAAACCTGGTTGACTTTGGGTCTCCTAATCAGGTTTGTGATGCTCCACAAAAACACTATTTTCATTAAAAATAGAAAACAAAAACAGCAACCTATTTTCTGAAATAGATTTTCCTCTTGGCACCCCATGCAAGACAATGACAATGTATCAAATACACTTTTTAGATTATTTTAAAAACCAAAATTTAGCCTTGACATAAAGAATTTTTTGGGAGTAAGACAAAGGGTAATCAAAAGATGGTTACAAGTTCTAAATACAATTATTACTTGTTCAGATAGTCCCTTAATAAAAAGACTGAGAATACATGTAGTCTATATATGCTGGATTATAAACATCAGGTCTGTTTAACTACGAAAAAATCATAAATAAGGGAAAAAGGGAACAATAAAAATACCCTAACTTAATTCATACCAAGTATTCCTATCTCCACATTCATATTTTACGCTCATTAAAGTGGTCCTTCACAAACCAAGCCCCTTGAGCCAAAGGCCAGCACATCAGTCAATCCAAAGGTTATTTCGACTGAATAAGCCTGTTAAAGATGCTATGTAAAGAAGGGTACGCAATCCTTGTGTACTGTGGGATTATCTTTCCTGAATGCCGGGAAAACTCTCCAGTATCTTTTTTTCTGATTTTTTCCTTTTCTTACTTTATTAGTTTCTATTTTGCATGCGAGATGAGATCTCCTCTCGTTACTAATAAGGCAGCTGCATGAAGGAGAGACTTGCATGCAACTCTCCCTCTCTTCCTCTTCTTCACTTCTTCTTCTCAGTTCTCTGCTCTATTATTCGCACTGGTTTCACAAAACTGACATGCAGACACAAATCTGACACTGAATTACCAATAGGGTATTCAGGAAAAGATTTCAAGGTGCATAAGCATATACCTTTAAGAATGCAATTAATAAGCCAGCAGGATCAGAAGGACCAGCAAGCAGATCAGTATGAGCCATGATGCAGATCAAGCACCAAGTAGGGCCCATTTCCTTGAAATTCGTCTAGGGTTCATGGTATAGGTGTTTAGCCATTCTTTCATATGTTTCCGTGGTCATCTGCCTATGTATGGGCCCATAAGTTCAGTGTTTAGGCCAAGTACAAAAACAGGCTATTTATTTGGTTTAAATTAAGTCAGGTCTATTTTGAATGATGCACATTAATTAAATAGTACTTACTAGGCTAGTACTTATTTTTAGAGTTATATTTCAATTGTCTACTGTTTGAGTACAACTAGATATGCAATTGTAAGGCTATAAATAAGCCCCTAACCATGTAACAGTACACATTCAAATTAATAAAATTCAGTTTTTAAGCTCATGCTTATGTTTTCTATGCAGTTCCATCGAGAATTTAACGAACCTCCAAGTGCATGAAGTTGGGATCTCTTGTGAAGCCAAGTAGGATTCCTATATGGTTGTGGATTCAGCCTTCAATCAAGTCATTCCATGTTCTCCGCGGTTCAAGACAAGGCTCGTACAACCAAAGACCCCAACCTAATAATTAGCCAAACCAAAAGCCAGGTTTGGACCTATTTCTTCTCAGTCTAGGTCTATGGGCAGGGTCGAACCGGTCCAACCATGGGAGTGCAATTGCATCACAAAATGTTGTAAAATAATAGTGAAATGGAACCAAGGCACATACCTTTGGCATTCTAAACAGAGTGTAGTGAAGCATGCTGGACAACTAAGGACGGCATCAGAAGCACGGCCTTTCCTTTTCTTATTAATCCACAATTCATCTTTATCATCGAGATCCGAATCATAAAATTCTGGCTTAACAGAGTAGTCTATTTCATCATCATCAGAGACTGAGAAACACACAAAAAAATAAATAAATAAATAAAGATAAACCTCAAAAACAAATGGAGCTCATAAAATTAAAACGACAAACACCAGAACAATTTGACCACAGTCCACAGTACCTGGAACTCTGGAAGTGCAAACCTACTGTGGAAGTCATATATTACTAATCAATGACACTAATACAGAGGTATAGTATCAGCTCTAACTTGTGAGTACCTTCTTAATCTCACTCAAAAGTGTCACTAAAAAATGTGGAGACAGATGTATTCTGCAGCAAAAAAAGATTAGGTTTTGATGCATTATCAGGTTGCCTTTAGATTAGCTCTCGGTGGCGAGGCATAATTCCCCCTAAACATGTTACTTTTCATTTGTCTTGCTTCCTCTGTCTCACCGTATAATTTGATCCACGGGTAGCAATAATTTATTAAAGAAATCCAGGAAAATTACGTGATTAGCTGCTTTTAAGTTTCCCCTTACAAAAATAGCCACTCAATGTTTCACTTTACAAAACTAGCTAAAACTGAGTTTGCATTTACAAAACTAGCCAAAATAGTGCTTTTTCACCTCTTTGGACATTTTTACCCCTAAAATTGACCATACCGGCATAGGGGTGAAAATGTCCAAAGGGTATGAAAAAATAATGACTTTTCCCTTTTGGACAAAATAGTGATTTTCCCGCTCGATATGATCAGTTTTAGGGGTAAAAAAATGTCCAAAAAGGTGAAACATCAATATTTTGGTTAGTTTTGTAAATGCAAACTCAATTTTTGTTAATTTTGTAAAGTAAAACATTGAGTGGCTATTTTTGTAAGGGGAAACCTAAAAGCAGCTAATCACATAATTTTCCCAAGAAATCCTCACCAGAAACTAAAGGAAAAATTACTTGTGACATCCCTGAATCTGCAAAATCATAAGTTCTTTTTTTTTTTTTGTGGGACCCCGGGGGGGGGGATTGAGGGATGTAATAACTAATACGTAATTTTCCTAAAAATTAAATAAAATAGAAAGACAGGGACACAAATGGCTCTAAGATCTACGGTCCACAGTGGTTTGACACAGTATGGTACGAATATGCAAGAGACACTGAGTTCAAAGGTAATGTAATGCGATTCAGAAAAAGAGGAGCTCATTATGGCCAACAGGGCTTTATTGTGTGTATATACTTGTTTAACTAGACAGTATATAGATCACTCCAAACCAAATGACACTCCAGGTACCATAAAACATTGCAAAGGGAAAAAATAAGGTTGCCCTATGTTGGTGTTATTAGCAATGGAAGTACTATACACTTCTACACAACAGCGGCAACTGGAATAAAAACCTTCTTAGCATAAAGTGTCACTGAAAGCAAGAATTGTAAAGTTGGTAAATGTTGTCCTTGCTGCTTTGCTTCAGCCCTCAAAAACCCAACAATGACAAGATCAGAAACTGAAACATTTATCTTCCACCCTCCTAGTGCCATGAATAATGATAATGTACAATTGCTTATCTAAGCACATGTATTTCTTGTCACACCACACGTAGTTGTTGCACTTGGTTGTCTATTTATCGATCACATTTCAAATTAATTGCATCCACATCCATAGCATCAGAAAGGTGCCTCTACAAACCTTTTTTTGGCAAGTACTATTCTGCTTTCATAGAAGAAAACAAAGCTTCAGAGCATATGAAAGAAAACTCCCAGACAAGCAAAGGTGGTTCACTAATGTTCACCACCTTTATTTACAATGTTTAATTGGACCAAGATAAGAGGTTTGGAACCGCCTTTGCTTGGAACCTCCTTAGGTCCCCATCCCCCCTGTCTCATGGGCCCCTCTTGTTTGGTTCAAAGGCCACATCCCCCGCCAGTCCCTCAACCTTTGACGAGCTCTTAACTTGGCCCTCCCAACACGATCCTTCCTCATCAGTCGCCACATCCCCGCCAACCCCACTGTATCCTTTTCCGGAATGGAAATGAAGACCTAGACCACATTTTCTTCTCCTGTCCCTTCTCCCGGTCCATCTGGAGCTTAGCCCTTGCTTCTATTTGGCCTAGATCGAGATGTTCTTTTGGTTTTGCTCGAGATTGGAATTGGATCTTGAGAACCTTCTCTGGCTCCTCGATTTGCAACCAAGTTGGTAAACTTGTCTTTGCCGCCACTGTTCACCATCTATGGGAGGAGCGCAACATGAGAAGATGGACTTCCAAATCCCGATCACGAGTCTTGATTTGGAATGCCATCTATTTTGATGTTTCTGCTAAATTTATTACTTTTCCCCACCCCCCAAAGTTTATGACTCTCCGAGGAATAGGTTAATTGTTAGTTCCTGAAGTCTAAACTCCCCTTCCAAGTCGCTCTCTTGACTGGCTGCTGCCCCCCCCCTTCTGTTTCTCTTTGTATTCCTTGTATGGCCCGTGTTTTTAATACAATTATTTATTCATCCCAAAAAACAAAAAGATAAAAGGTTTGACAAAGTAGCTTAGCATGGGTGATTGGTACAATACAACCACTCAATCTGCTACAGGATTCACCAAAAAAATCTGTCTATAGTGTGACAGCTCCAAAGTTACTTCGTAGTATTTCTAATGCCTCACAGTTCGTGCACTTTAAACTATGATGAAAGACAACAATCTGACTATGGAACTTCCTGAGAGAACCCACAACTTGCTCAATATTATTGAAAGATACTCATAGACCAGTATAGACTTGCGAAGGTATTTAATGTAGGCATCCATATCTACTTTAAGCATCAGTCTTACAGACAGCACTCTGTGACCATGATTTTTTTATTTTTTTTTATATTTTTTTTTTTTTCAAACTGTCATTTAGATACAATAAGCCACCTTGAGGTTCTACAAATATTGGTTCACTAGCAAGCAAAATACCATCCGAATCTTGGAGAAAACTTGTCTTTCATGTGTCCAGACAAAAGATACAGTCAGGAGCTCATGTTTCTTCAAACTAGTCTTTCATTAGGTTCCCATTGACACAGCAATACAGTACAACCAGAACACGATTTCAAGGAATTGTATCAGGAATCACCCAAGCCACATCAGAATTGGCAGTCAGCAGGCTCAATTTTCTGTTAGTGGATCTAGTGATTCTAGGGTTTTGTAGACCGATTTCCTGAACCAGAATGAACCATAGAAGTATCTTACGATTGAACAAAAAGATAGCAACCAATACCCTATTTGGTAGGAAAAGGAGACTCCTACTCGGAAGTAATCGACAAGAAAATTGCCACTGATTTTAGGGCAACGTTGCTCAAGGGAAGGAGTCAATAAATGCAAATTGCATACATCTCAACGAATTTTAGAAGTCCATGTATTATACATGTAGTGTAATTTGCTAGTATCCTTCTTGCTTCTAGTACTGATTCCATATCAGAAGTGTCCAGGCGTTTCCAACTGGGTTCTGTTAAAGATCTTATAAGGATTTAATGTTGAGAAGTGAGAAGGCAATAGTGGAAAATCAAGGGTTTAAAGCCCAAAGCTTTTAGCAGCAATCTTATAACATCTAGCATCTTGAATCTTGAAATTTGGGATTTGCAACAAGACTAATTGATTTTAGCAGTAATCTAATAGACGAAGAAAGAAAGCGTTAACTCTTCAGGTTACCTGTCTGCTGTGAGTTGGTCGGAGAATCGCAGCCTGGTTTGCTTTCGTTCTCCGGTTCCATGTTCAAACTCGCTTACTGCAACTCTCTGTCGAGAACCCTGTCACCCTTCGCCGCCTTGAGAAGGTTAGCTTAGATATCAATTTGGGTCTGGAAAAAGCCAAAAACAATCTCAGAAAAACCTGAAACGCCTTCTCCGACTACCCATGAGATGATTCTCAGAGCTGAATCTTGGTAAAGCCTTTGCTGCTACGTGGGTCGTAAGGAAATTTTTTCTCTCTCTCAATTCGTTTTGGTGCAAAATTTTTTCATCGTCAATTATACTTTGAATTTACACTCTTATATGATAAATAATCTTTTACTCCTAATCTTTTTTAACATTATTATAAAAATTTATACGTTCAATTTTGCAATCAAAATCTTCATATAAAATTTACATCAAACAGCTAGAGCCTATGAAAAAATCATTTTCGATTGAAAGATGAATTGAAAATCTTAAAGCATTCTTCCTCTAAAAAGGTTTTGAATTATTCTGTAAGGAAAATTATCTTTTTAATTTAGTAAAGAAAATTATTGGATTTGCCAAAGAAACAACCCGTCCTGATCAAGATGACCAAAAATGAATCAACTAGAACACTACTCGGACTATACTAGAACTCACATGTAATTCTTTTTTATTCCTAATAAAAAGATAGTATTACTATTTTTTTGGGTACTAAAATGGAGTTAGAGGAGTATAGATCCTCATTAGAAGTCAATGTTTTCTTCCTCTCTCCATCACATATTAAGAGACGAATCCACTGGAAATTTTACATTTGATTTATTTTGTTAGAACTTAGAGGCGAACTCTTTCTCAGTATGTGATGAAGATAAAAGAGAAGAACAATCATTAAGGTAAAAGATCTAATCTTGATCTAGAGACCCAAAAAGACAGAGAATGATAGGTCTGCCAATATATACATTGGAACAGGAAGCAATGGTTCACCTTCCATTTGTCTTCATCCCTTGTCTCTAATGTAATTTTGTATCATTTTTTTTTTCTAAAAAATTTAAAATAAAAATTATACCCTTCTTTTTCTTATTTAAATATAAATTTAGCAGAAAAAAAAAAAATTAGACACATGGGATGCCACCCTTTAAGTAGTAATGGTTAACTTCTCCTTTATTTGAAATATACTTTACAATAATCTTATCAGTAATATAGAATTTTATTAGTATACCAAACACAACCCTTACTTATTTCTTCAAACATGAAGCAGATATCTATTTTTATTTTGATTTTTTTGGTAGAAAGCAGATATGCATTTCGACTCATATGCTAGTCTTACGCCTATCTCTAAAAACAGAAGAGATCTGAGACAACTTCAGCAACCCTTCATCTATAACATCACTAGAATGCTTGCAAGAAAACATGTTAGTTCTAGTCAAGACTCCTGATCCACAGCCAATTCTTTTACTCCTAACGCTTCCAACCTTACTGCTTTTGGTGCACTCCTTGTAAGCAGCTGCAAAAGGATCTGGGTTCTGTCTGAGACCCTTTCTTGAAGAACTTCGTGAAGGAGTTTGCAGGAATGGACAAGGAGGTAAAGGAATGTGCAGGTCATGGCCTAGGATGACCTTGGAGCTTTTTGATGGACAAGGAGGCAATGGTAGCTGAACTCCACTTGCCCTTAACTCTGTTGGGCATTCATGGCGTATCACCTTTGAGATCCCTGGTTTGTTTCCCCATGAAAAAAGCAATTTCCCTTGTGAATCAGCCATGGAAGGAGTATTCATCCCTGGTTTGTTTTCCCATGAAAAAGGCACTTTCCCTTGTGAATCAGCCATGGAACCAGTGCTTGCAAGATGAAGAGGGCTATTTGGTTCTAGGAGCTTATAAAGATGATGAAGGCTTTGAATTGAAGAAAATATTTGAGGAAGGATGAGAAAAAGAGTACTAATTCCTCATGGGAAACTTGGGAAAGTAGCTAAAGAAGTTATAATTGGCATGAGTTGACTGCACAAGTCTATGATTGTTGGTGTGGGTTTCGTAGAATAAAAATGTTGAAACCAGACCTAACATCAAACCAGAAAGAGAACCTACTCTTGAATCTTATTTGTACAACCAAAGGACTATTTTTGGGATGCAAGTGAGACACATAAGCCATAAACAACGGGGGATTCTTGTAAGCCAGATGAACTGGTTGGTAAAACCTAAAGCATCTACTAGAGAATTTACAAAGTTTGAGTAATCTTAAACGTATCATCACCATGGAAGATTTGTTGCCACTGGTAAGTTACTCAATCCTTCAATAATGAACCGTATTATTTGGGATGATAGATAGCAAAACAATAATTAAACAAGAAGCAACTAATGAATCGGTTTCGATGGATGCTACAGCGTGAACGGCTGACCCGGTAGCCTGTTTCCAGAGCTTGGATAGAGCATATCATGTTGTTTTCACCCTTGAACCCCCTATGAGCTCAAAAATTTCACTCCATCGGATCCCCCAATGCACCCTTTAACTGGTGCAAGTACCACATGACCATATAACGATCTCTTGCTCCGATTTGGAATACTATACACAAATCGAACTTGCGTTATTTTTAGATTTAGATACAAGACAACAAAATATGTTATAAATTTTACTTGCAGATTCATATGATAAAACTCTGTTTTGCAAGAGTAACCCTCAGATGGGAGTATTCTAACATTGTAGGGAAACATACTAGGGATGCAAGTTTGACATTGATAGCCCTAACCCGTCCTGATTCGTTCTAAGCCTAAGCAAGGCTGAGCTCAAGACCTTTGCCTTGAGTACGAGTTAGGGTAAAAAATTGTGGCCTAAATCAAAGCCAAAGGTAGGCCCAAGATAAGTACCTTTCCACCTAATCCGTCCTAATCCATCCCTAAGTTTTTTGCCCTGATTTTGACCTTAACCACAAATACACATGAAATCAACTTGCAAATAAATTGAGAAAGAAAACGTTTCTAAAACTTTACTTTGCATTTTCTTCTAAGTTATTCTTTTTTATATCAAAGGGATAGTGCGGAAGCCCATCACGAAAGGACAAGAACAAAGCCAATCAAGAACAGAGACACATCCAACCCGTTTCGACTTGCTCCAATCATGGTTGGACTTCACTCAGCTTCGGTCAAGGACAAGAATAATAGGCTTGAGCCAACGACAAAAGGCCAGAATTGGGTTTTGAAAAGCTCGAGTAAGCCAATCCTTGTTGCAGCCCCAAAAGAGTACCATACACAGACAGACAGACAAAAAAAAAGAAAAAAGAAAAAAAAAAGAGAGTGATAATTAACAAATTTTAATGCCATAAATAAACAAATACTTTATCCGAAAGCAATTTAGAAAATCATTTTTGGCACACCACCTAATAATCAGAATTTACAAAAAATGGTCATTACTATCAGGTTGCACTCCATCATCAAAAGAACCATTATTGCTGACCACATCAACTTTTTCCTCACACAAACATTCCTTTGCGTCCACTTTTGAGGATAATGAATCTTCTTACCAAAGCACCATAAGTTCAGAGTTGTAAATCTATAGGTATAAGAAGTATGAACAGGGGAGAACCATTTAGATTTGAAGCAGAAAAGATAGAAGTTGGAGACAGAAAGGTATGGATGCCTTTAAGAGCCAGATTAAAAGTAGCACTGGATAAGCTAGACAGTCGCAACCTAAGGAAGGCAACTCAAATGATCCTTGAAGGCAAGCTATAACAAGGAAGAAATAAAATACAAAACTACACGAACATTAGAGAAAAAGCCATACGTATCTTATACACAATGAAATAAATCAGTTTTCACACAGATTCAGTAGTTCATCCAGGTAAAATAACATCTTCATATAGCTTTAATCTGGCAAAAATTGACAAATAACTCTAAAGCTTATATTGGATAATTTGTACAGCCAGACTGTTTAAAGTTAAAAAATGCCAATAAGATAACCCATGGTGAACTGGATCTTTGGGAAAATCATACAAAATGGAAACAAATGGGTGCTTGGATCCTCATAAACGATGAAATTACAAGATTTTTCAGATAAAATGTAAAAAGCAGTACCCATAAGAATCCTACCTTCTTAAGCAATCGCACAACTCTTCTATGTATATGATCTTCTTCTGTTCAAACATGATTACATATCTCAATCCCAGAAGGATTTTGATGTCCAGAAAATAAAGAAATGAAGTCCTTACTCATTTCTGGGAGATGCAATACGCTGCACAGAATGAAAGTAAATTTTAGTGTCTAAAATTGGAACACAACATAAGAGTGATATTTTACTTGGCACGGGCATAAATCTAGCATCCGCACTAGAAGCATGATGACAACATGAGAGTGATATTCAACAAGAACTATGATTCCCAATCACACTGCAGCCAAACACAAAAATAGATAATAGGGCCACAACATGAGAGCTAAATGGCAGCTCGATGAGTGTTCGTGGGGCTCCAAGAAAACAGAAATTAAAGGGGAAAGAAGAGATGGTTGGATCTCCTCACCAAGTTGCAGGTGCTACAACAGCACAAATCTGCAATCTGGACTTTAAACACCAGATGCCACTCTCCCCCAGAAATGGAAGGCAGCAGCCAAGGTTTTCCCAAAGAAAAAAAATTACTATATTGACACATGGTTTCCATTGTCTTCTTGAAACAGGTAAGCTTAAAGATTGAAGGAGATGCTTACCAGTAAGATGACCAATAAAATATTGGTCCTCAAAGGTTGATCTATATCATTGCTAGAACATCATCTTCCTCCAGAGATGTCTAATTAACAAAATGCATTTGATAACCAGGCTCAGTAATTCGACAGGTGAAGTTACAGAGCAGTTGTCTGAGCAGATATGAGGTACTGGTCCATATAGCATAGTACAAGGTCTTGGTTTAGACCTCAGAAATATGTCGAATTTACAAAGTCTTGAGACAAGACAGTAAGTAATAAAGGATTGATTCAATTCCCAATTGGTCAATATCTCAGCATCTAGCCAAGTCACATGGTAAATCATGATGTCGGCTCAACTTGAGAACCATAAGCTATAAAGAGGCAAACCCTTTAGAAAAATTTTAACCTCAATTCAAAATCTCACCAGTCTCGTCTCTCTCACTCTGCTGGGAAGGAAATACACTTGGAAGTGAGGGTTTGGCTTTGGTCCTTTTTTTACAAACCAAAAAAGGAGCAAATCACACCTCAAATCATGGTCAGTTCAATGATCCAGCTCAATACTTGTCTCAGTGGACATGCCACACACACTTCTTCTGTTTGTTTAATCAATGTCTCTATCCAAATTTCTAGCAACTCTCAACAAACTGTCCAACCATCATCATGTATCATGCCTAATGAAATGGTTCATGATTTGATTTTTTTTTTCTTTTTTAACTCCTAATGCTTAATCAAGTTTACTTTACACCTCTAAATTACATATACATGTTCTAAATATTGTGTGGAATAGCTCAGTGATCTTCGCTGTGCACTGCCAAGCTAAGTCTGAACTAAAAGATTGTTCTAGACATGAATATAAATTTGTAAAAATCAAGGTTTCCAATGCATTTAGAAGCATAAAATAAAGTGGATGTCAAGTTTCAGCACCTATCTTGACCATACGACCACAGAAACCAACCACCAATCAAGATGGGGGGAAAAATACACCAACTTGTGCAGAACTCACAAAACTAGGTTTCATGGCCTTAAAAAAGCAGGGACAAAACTGAGACCTAAAACCTTGTCATACACAGGGTATTGAATTGCTTTCTGTCCTGTGCTTTGCATTGTTCAATTAGCTATCCCTTCCCACCATATGCTGAAAGCCTAGCAATCCATTCAGTAGGAAACAATGTGAACTCTTGGAACAATTTACTCTACTTATGGGCTTTTCATACAACAGGAAAATTTTTGTGGGCAAACCCAGGAACCCATGCAAAGTTTCAAAGATCAGATCATGGGTACATGGGGACTTTGAGCTGACAACTGTAACCGTTAATACTTTTAGGAATGCAACTTTGAAATTCAAGGTGAGGGACGGAATTAGGAAGATCCGCTCCTTAGTACGACTAGTAAGACCATCTTTTTACTGATGTAACAAGTCCCCAAGCAAGGACCAAAAGAGCTAGAAGGGGCCCAAGTCCATCTGGAATAGGGCCCAAAGCAGGGGGGCCAAATCTGACCAAGGGGCAAAATGCTCATTTTTTCCCCTTGGATCGAGTCTATGTCAGTAAGGTTGAGTTCAGAATAATTTCTGATTTTTAATTCTGTTTTATTTTTTAATTTGAAGTCCTAGATGTTGAGTTATGTTGGTTTTGGGTATTAGTTGGAGTTGTTAGTCGGTGAAGATATGGTTCCTAACTTTTAGGGGTCTTATCTTGAAACAAGTTTGTTTTGATTTTGGAGTCAGTTATAGGAAGCCTTGTTTGACAAGTAACAGGAGTCTTATAGAAGGCTATAAATAGCCCAGTCTTATTGTAATTTGGCAGATTTGATCATTTATGAATTAATTAAGTTTAAAGAAACACTTGGTACAGTCATGGGATCCCTGGAAGGGTGACCTGCGGCTGCTTTTGAGCTACTGTTGCAATTTTCAAATTCCTTCTTCACCTTCAAACCCTCAAGCATTCATTCCAACATTCATGCAAACTAGCAATCAGGTTTAGAAGTCTCAATCATCAAACCTGAGAAACCATCCCCCCTTCTCCTTTTTCTTCCCACGTTTTTAGATCCCACCCCAATTAGGACTCCCTCATTCCAACCCCAAAACACCCCCATTATACTCTCTTTAGGATTGCCCAAGCCTGCTGAACAAAGATCTAACCTTATTTTCTGCAAATCTACCTTGGTTAATGACTTTTAGAAATTCTGTACCTCATCTTCTTCGTTGAAAAGTTGCAGAATTTTTAAAATTCCAGAAAAGCATAATTCCTTCACACCTTAACCCCTCTCTCCCTAATTCAGTTCTAAACTATAAATTAGAGGCAGTACCACTTCTAGAATGCAAAACAACAGCCCAATTTCCCAAAACCTAATCCTAGCCAAATCCCAGTTCAACTAGGATTTGAAATTCAAGTTTGAATTTTGAATTCTACTGAATTTTCAGACCTGTTTTCAGCATTCCAGCAACCTTTTAGGCCCTTTAAGACCTAGCCAAAACCTCTAAGAGCCCTAAATAGCTGCTGCAACCTTACTAGAAGATCCTGGATATCCAACCCCAACCCTGGGTTACATCACTTTCACCAGTTAGCTTGATCACCATCAATATGAATTTAAAGGAATTTCCTTCACATATTCTGACCCCAGCTGGATTGAAGGTGATGCAGAATTGGTACAATGATTAAGTCTCAAACTAGGTCCAAACCTGCCCAGATTACCATCAGCCAGATTTATCAAGGAGGAGAATATACCTATCAACCTATGGTTCTTGCTGATTTGAATAGGGGTTAGCTCGAGGGCAATCACATTTATTTGGAAATTGGTTCATGAAGATCATGTGAGATTCATGCCTGCCTGCATTAGAGAAAGAAGCTAACAACAAAGGCCATATTTATGTGAGAAATTCCTAGTGGGGACCAGCTAATATGATTGAAGACTTAATCTATATTGGTTAAGGAAATGGGGACACAATAGCGTTAAGATTGTTTCCATTTTAACTAGATAGGCTTATGGAAGCAGTAGTTTTTATTCCTAGGATTCTTAATAGCTTGAAGATAGTTTCCTTTTTAACTAGACAGGCTTATGGAAGCAGTACTTTTTATTCCTAGGATTCTTTCTATTTCACTTATCTATTTTGAATGTGACAGGTTATCAGTTTCTAATTTGGATAATGTCCAGCCTATAAGGGAATCCCTTTTCACCCAGGGAAGGATTAAATTATTGCAATCAGTTAAAGGTAATACATAAGGGGAAGCTGAAGGATTCCAGTGCTCCAACGAATTGAAGAAAAAAAGATGGTTTTTAAACTATGCCTTTTGTGAAATGCTATGAGAGATGCCTGTACCTGTGAGTAGGTAAGAGACCAGCAGAGTGTAGGGTAATCCAATCCTATATTCCTATATTTTCTTTTTCATTGTGTGATCTGGATGCAAATTTCATCAAGTGTTGCTCAGATTTTTCAAGACCAAACCAGCATTGAACTTTCTCCGATAAGTTCCTTCCTGGGTCTGAGTCCTGGTCCCTGGTGATCCAGTTCTACTCTACATTAGGAGTGCCAGGTTTCTTGTTTAATCAGAGAATTGGAGTGCTTGATCTGAAACCAACATTAGCATAGCCTCTGATAGGATTAATTGCCAGTTAATAGAGGATCTTACACAAAATCAGTTTGACTAGTAATTAGGGTTAGGGTTCTTTTATTTTGCAAAATCTGGGGATCCAGGTTTGTGAGATCTGATGTGGGTGAACTTTGGATCACTCGCTAGGTCGATGGTGTGGATGAAACAGTCCAAAGGGGATGATGAGCTGATTTCTAGATTGAGCTCAGAAAAAAAAATCTTCCCAAAAAACACACCTTGCTTGTGCTCTTCTAGAAGATTAGTAGAAAAAAGTTGCAAAATTCATATTCAACTCACTATAATTGAAGTCCTTCATAAGCAGTGGCCTGAAGGGTCCAAAGCTTGAAGAAAACTTGATGCAGAAGCCAACCATTCCCTACAACAAGTTGGACTTCAACAACACCAAACAATGGCTTTAATGAAACCTCCTGGGCTTCTCAGTGACAAGGAGTTCATGGTCCAATGAGTCCCAACAGCAACTTGGACCTTAAACACCAAGCTACTACCAGCTTAGACTTGAAACATCAAGCAAGGAAGAGCACTTCACATAAGAGATGAAAATACACCAACAGCAGGTTTGCACAAGCAACACGGGAATAATCCAATCCACTTTATTCTTTGCATGATAGGGGTAAAATAGTAGCCAAATCAGCCTATAACGTCCTCATAAAGAATGGATCATTAAGCTAAAACTTAGGAGCAACCTAGTGCAATTGCTTTGAAAAATAAAACTTACTAATTTAGAACTTAGCTAACTGCCAAACTAATTTAAAAGGAAACTTACTGAGCTAGAACTTAGCTAACAGCCTAACTACTTAACTAAAATATAGCACTACTCCTATGCAAATCATGGGAGAGTGAGATTTCTAATTACATGCTAAACTCATAACTGATGTGACTAATTAAGTTGTCACTGAAAACTTAATTGAACTAACTATTTAACCCAATTGAAACAATATGAACCATGGTTCAGTGGAATTCTCTACAAGCTGAAAGATACCTAAGTAGAGGTCTAATTTTCATACTCACTCTTGGTACTCCTACTTTTAGGTTCTTAAATGTGGCCTATTACCATGCAAACCCCATGGGACCAAGGCCAAACACATAAATAGCCCAACCCAGGCTTATCCCTGGGGAAAGAAGCCCAATTTGGTAGACCTACATTAACTTGGTTTATCTCTGCTAACCAAGCTATTTAACGGGACTATGAACACCAAGGAAATTCCAGATAAATGCACGAGAAGCATCATGGTCCTGATTTACATAAATTAAAGTGATGTTAAGACCTGGAGTAACTATAGCAGCATACAACTGATGATTCACATGATGAAATTATGGGAGAAGGTTATTGGGACCCATTTGAAAAAAGAAATTCACAACGGAAAATGCGGAGAATGACCATTGTCGACCTAGAAAATGCCTACGACCAAGTTCTTGAAGAGCGAATCTGGTCCATACAAGAGAAGAGAAGGCTGTCATGTAAATATGTGGACATAAGCAAACCTATGATGATGCGGTGAAATAAGCCGAAAAAATTGGGTTGCATTGATGACTACCCTCAAGCCCTTACCTGTTTGCACTTATCAAGGTTGATTTTAAGATAACTAGAGACATACAAGATGAGATTACTAGGTGTTTGTCGATGATTTTGTTTTAGTTTGTTTTAGTAGATGAGATAAAATAGAGAATAATGCCAAGTTGGAGTTGTAGCAATCAACCTTGGAATTAAAAGGTCTTAAGAAAAGCAGAATGAAGATGAAAATGAAATATATGGTGTGTGGCTTCTGTTTCTTTCTTTCTTTTTTTTTTTTTTTTGGTTTGGTTTGGTTTGGTTTTTTTTTTTGGGGGGGGGGGGGGGGGGGGGGAACAAAAGGATGCCAATTGAGGTGATAAATAGGAATGAGATGGATATAAATAGGCTCCATCGTAAACAAAGAAGATGCCATAAAAGATGTTGTTGCCAGCTAATTTAAATAGGATGAATGGAGTGAAGAGGTGTGTTAGGAGTCCTATGTGGTCAGCATACTGCTGCATTCCTTGAATGCTATGATGCATGGTGAAGAATGCTAAGTAGTTAAGAAATCAAGATGAAGTAAGTGTAATGAAGATGAGGACAATGAGATGGATGTGTGACAAAACTAGGACCATTGAAGCAAAAAATTACTATAATACAGCTTGGTTGGAAGTAGCTCCATTACATAATAAGGTAATTCAGTTGTTTGACATGGCATGGTCTTGTTCAAGGAAGGCCTAAGGATGGATGCTCCAATACAGAAAATTGAGTTGTTTCGAACATAAGGAACTTAAAGACAGGCACGCCTAGAATAACACTAGATGTGGTGAGGAAAGACACATATAGCTTAGGCCTTGTATCAAGTACGAATTCAAATAGAACTGATGGGAGAGCAAGGATCCACCTAGCTTATCCCATTTAGTTGGGATCAACCTATGATATCATTTTTGTTGTTGCTCTACAAACAACAATAATAAATCAATAAAATCACCATTATGGCAACAATAAGAAATCGATAAAATCACCATTATGGCAACAATAATAAATCAATAAAATCACCATTATGGCAACAATAAGAAATCGATAAAATCACCATTATGGCAACAATAATAAATCAATAAAATCACCATTATGGCAACAGTAATAAATCGATAAAATCATCATTATGGCTATTGATATGTCCAAGGTCATACTTCATGAGGAAGCATTTACAAGTACTAGCAACTGCTCCAAATTAGCCAGGCTTGTTCCCAAGTTCCACCGCTGAGTCCAAATTGAACACCATTTCGCTCATTGCATTCATCTAAACCTTGATGGACAATTCTTTAGCACATCCTGGCCTCGATGGTAAATTGGTAATGAAGGAACCCCTAGCACTCAGACTACTTCATGATTTATGTTTACTCTAGTCCAACTGGAGGGACTCATCTGATGATAGAACTACTACAATCACAGATGTGGTGACCAGCTGTCTTCTGAAAGAGAGTAGCTACAGAGAATCAGAGATGATAATCAGTCAGAATTGACCTCTAAAATATTGGTCCATAAAAATTGAACCATCTCATTAGTAGATTTCTAAGACCACACTGCGCTTCAGAAATATCTAGGGCTCAGTAATTTAATGGGTGGTCATTTCACAGTTGTCTGAGAGCAAAATCGGAAGTACACTGGTTCATATAGAGAGTACAAAGCCATATGTTGCTATCAGCCTGTGATTTAGATGATTTAGTTGTTATTGACCTTTTTTAAAACGGTTTTTAAAATTTCAATAAGACATTATGTTCTTTGAAAAAGAGAAGAATGCAATAGCAGAATATTTGAACTTTGAAGATACAGCCTCCCCACCACTGATTAAGCATCTATCTCCCTTTTTTTTGGGGTACTGAACGAGGATATATCTCCCCTTTACAGTTGCCTTATATCTCTGGGAAAGTCTGATTTGCTTTAGCATTGGTTCATATCAATTTAATCGATTTAATCAAGAAAAGGAAAAAATTGCTTTTGACTGAAAATTTATATTAATTCAACTGCGATCTCATTATCTTTTATACAACTGAAAGGCAGATCCTTTTTTTTTTTTTTTTTTGTCTTCCTTTTGAGAAAATTAGTCTACTTCTCAATGCAAGATCCTTTTTTTTTTTTGGGGGGGGGGGAGGGGGATTAGTCTAATTCTCGATGCATCAAATCAAGGTCTACCATTTTTTCCACAACAATTGCAATCTCTAAGGATGTCTAACACCAGGAGAAATGGAGGAGCAACTAAAACAAAATCACCAGCCCCAATTGTGGGGCAGGGGGTTGGGGGCATGAATGCACAGCCCAAAGGCTACTCAATTCATTCTATTCAATATGTCTCTCACTTGGGAAAATTACATCATATATAAAGAGAAACAAAAAGATAAATTAGATTCACTTTCTAAATAGGACACTAAAAATAATTGAAAACCAGATATCCTACACAGCTAACTTGAAAAATTAGAATAAGATAAAACTAAAACACATTATCTCACCAAATAACATTAATTCCCAAAATCCAGCAATGGGGACTAGTTCATGTCAATTCAGATACCCAGCTGGGTTCACGTAGGTTGAAGCAGTGCATTTGCATCAAGCTCACTAGCCACTCATAGCAGGACACAAGCTTCGAGAGCTAGAAACCAAGGGTAGGCCCAGGAGCAACATTTATTGTCCCAACACATACAGTCAAATTTTTTTCTTAGTTTTCCACCTCTAAAGCTGGTCCATGGGAAAACAAAATTAAAGAGCTAACTGCCGATGCCTGCACATGCAGAAAGTAGATCCTAAATAAGTGATTAGCTTCCCATTCAGACACTGTTTGAAGTGACTAAAAAACAATGCTTTTTTAGCAACTCTCACAATGCTGATAACACAGCAGAGAGGGGTTTTAGGGGAAGAAAATATCAACCGAAAAACTTGGGACATCAGCCTACATTGATTCAGATGCCACAGTTAAAGTTATGAAGGTTCAAAGGTTTCTTCCTATGAGTTAAATTAGAGCAGAACCAACACATGTACCATCCCAAAATATACAATTACATCAAGAAAATCTCAATAAAAGCTCCACTGAAATACAATTTTATTCTTACTCCACCATTCCAATCAGAGAGATGAGTAAAACCAATAAACAGAACCATAATACTGTTACCTTAGGCTTCTTTGCACCTACAAGAATTGCTTAAACCTAGGCAGTAATCTAATTATATTACAACCTCAAGGTTCAATCAAGTGCATCTCCGATGCAGCACACAACTTTCCAGAAACCGGCCCCGCAGAGTTGAAAACCAAAATTAGGCTAATCATAGTAATTGTTAACACACAAAGGAAGTTCAAAAGCTGCTTATTCAACTGACCAATTCAAATATTGTTTAAAGTGACTCAAAAGCACTACTTATTGCAACATTGCTGAATACACACTAGAGAAGAACTAGTGGGAAAAGAAAAAATACGATCAGACTATATTTATGAAAGTTAGTCTTTGGAATCTAAAGCAGTATTAAAACTTTAAGATGTTCACTAACTGATCGTGTCAAATAGTTTATCAATTAAAGAATTTCCAGTTCACACACCGCACAAACCACCATTACTACTACAATCATACATGTACTTTAAATAACCACAAACCCCAATTATCTTTATAAACTTTCTCTGTTATTCATTCATTCATTCATTACTATCAATAATGACATTATCAGGCCTCCTCTAAAACCTACTAAGATCATTTAACCTACAGCATATTTACAGAAATCTAGTTCAATTCAATTCTGCTATACAAGATTCAATTTTTGGATCATCCCATTATCAAGAAGCAGAAATTATTACCTCCACCAAAAGAAAATAAAGGGGCTGAATATAAAGAAAAATGAAATATAAACTGAACAATGATATTAACGACAAGATTACAAAGTTGAAACGCGTGAAATTCCAGTTCGAATAAAAGTACCTGCAACTCCTAGTCCAAGTCCTCTTGTCTGGTCTCAGGACGACTATCATTATTGCGGCTGTTATTCCCAACACCGCTGTTGCTCGTCTCCGCTTGCCCGCCAAATGCCCTAAATAGGGATGGCAATGAAATGCTAAACCTCCGTTGCGCAGTTCGAGGGGAAGGATTATTCTCCTGCGCTCCTCTACCACTACCAGAATCCTCCCATCCAGCACCCATAGTCGAATTCCCAGAAGGTCTAGTCCCCCGAGTACGTTGCTCGTAATCAGAATCATCAGTTGGAAGCTCATACCGACAGACAGGACAAGAATTATGCATCGCAAGCCATGGAAGAATACAATCAGGATGATAAATGTGCTTACAGGGCAACTGCTTCGCTACCACACCGATCTCAAAGGTATCCTTACAGACCGCACATTGCGCATAATCAGAAGCAAGCAATTCTTCGGAAATTTTAATGTTGGGGAGGTTTTCGACAGCGGATTTCGACGCTGGAGGCGTCCCATACCTGTTCGGATCATTTTCTGCGAGTTGCTGAATCAATTGCTCAAGACCGGGACCGATGAAGTAGTCACCGAGATTCCCCGGAAGACGAAAACCACCATGATCGGAAGGATTGTTTTCAATGACAAACTGGATGTTTGCACCACCTGCACGCATAGATTGAATGTAATTCTGAAGGAAATTAAAGGGGTTGAATGGATCAGGGTCTTGCACCCCCGCAGGTGAACGCTCCCGAATTTCGGGATCGAAGAGAGCGGAGAGATCGGGCGGGATTTCGATGGGGTTGGAAGTTGAGAGGAGGAAAGGGAGACCAGCGAGGCCAGCAGCCAAGGAGGGAAACGCTCCACCACCGCCACCAACGCCGCCGCTAGAAAAGCTCTCGGAGTAGCTGAAGAAAGGATTATCTGCGGGTGTAGGGCTAGGGTTTTCCCATTCTTCGAGGAATCCACCATTGCAGTCAGGGCAGACGAGTTCAGATGTGGGAGATAGGGTTATGGATACGGTGTGGTTGCATTCGTGGCAGAAATATAACTGTGGAGCGGTTGCGCCACCTGCTACTCCGGCGGAAGCCATGACCCGAACCGGAGATTTACGTTGACGAAAATGAAAGAAAAATGAGAGATTTTTGCAACGAAATTGCCAAAGAAAATAAACAGATATTCTTCTATTTATACGGAGAAGAGAAGAGAAGAGAAGAGAGAGAAAGGCGGCAGCAACGAAATGGAGTCGTACGTTGAACCGGTATTTATTATATTCTTATATCTGAGGCGGAAAAAGCTCGGGACTCTGGAGAGTTCTCTGTATAGGTGGGACCCTGTAACAGATAGACTGTAACGGGTGGGACCTACATCAGAATTGGAAAGATATCGGTATCTGGTCGTATATAGCATGCGCCAGCACGAATGGGATCATGTGTTATAGTAAATTGAACTACGCCACTAGTTCTAGTTGGATTTCCTAGAAAGTCTCCTTTTTTTTCCCAAAAAAGAAAAATACCCCTTTATGAAAAAAAAAAAAATACATATAAAGAAATAGGATCTCTTGGTAAGTCAAATCATCAAAGAGCTTTTATTGTTTCACCCTTTCTTATTGTGTATTGGGTCTATGACCTTAAATTGCTTTAATGAAAGTTATTTTTGGTATTGTATCTCCATTACTCTATAAAACTTTATGTATGGTCTTCCCTTTTTTTTTTCCAGTTTCTCATTTTCTAATATGACTTTTCTTGCCAATGTAGAATTGCTTTAGTGTAAAACCCATGCCTCTTAGTGAAGAGGTTGTGGGTTTCATTTCTCCTGAGAATGTAATCGAGGTGTGTGAAAAATGACCCATGAACCTCCACTCCTAAAACAATAATAATAATAATAATATGATTTTCTTTTTTACCATAAAGAAAATATAATATCTAGATAAGATTATCAAAGATAGAGATTCTAACTTAAATGACATCCCTAAGAGGTGCGGGAAATGAAGGGATTCGAAGTTTATTGTGGCTCACCAATCTGTTTAGGAAGAATGTAGGGAAAACCCCATAGTTAAAACAAGAAAGCCATATACATAATTAAGATAATTATAGAGACCTAACAATTATAGATTTGTGGATATATTATGTATGGATACCTTGTGAATCCTTTTGTTGCCCCGTTTGGTTATTCCAAATTGTTAGTTTAGTGCCCTTTAAGATAATTATAGAGATCCAACAATTATAGATTTGAGGATATATTATATATGGATACGTGTGATACTATGGTAAGATCATATTAGATCGATATAGTAGGTTTAGTGGAGTGAATTTCCAACTTTAATTGAGCCATTTCGATAAAGGATTAGCCATAATCTTCTTTCTTTGATCACTTAGGAACCGTGCAAGATGAAAATCTCATGCTTGGTTTTGAATGAGAGACTAAATGAGAAATCCTTTTTTTTCGACTTTGACTTTCTCACTCTAGTGGTTATTTTTCCTTATGTTATTGTATTATTTCTATCAACGACAACTTAAGCAAAAGGCACATGAATGAAATTGCCTTGACAAAGGACAAAATGAGGATTACACCCAAGTATGTAGTAGGGATTAACATTGCAATAAGATCAAACGTCTTTAGGAAGCTCTAATTCATTGTCAGTGGTGGTGATTTTTTATTTATTTTTTGGTAAGAAGAGAATGATTTATTGAAAAGAGAAACCTCTATTACAACCTATTCTTAACAAGTCAAACAGTAAAAGCCAGTAAATAAGGGGTTGGGGGGGGGGGGAATTTACAGTTAAGAATGCATATTGTGTGAGTGCACTATCCTTTGCTAGGGTGTCCGCCACCATGTTAGCCTCACGAAGAACGTGTCTAAACAAGATAAACTCAAAAGAGTCCTTCAGATGCAAAATATTTGCAACTATTGGATATACCTTCCAGGGGAACTTAGAGATAGGATTTTGCAGAATATGGATGATCGCCTGATTCTATCTCGATGTAAGCTAAGTTGAAATCCCGAGCCCAAATCATTGCTTGACAAATGGCTAATGCTTCTATTTTGAGGATATCCTGCGCTTCCACAGCTCTTCCGAAGCAAAATATCATTCGTCATTGATGATCTCTTGCTATACCTCCATATCCGGCGATTCACTTATTATGGAAAAGTGATCCGTCCACATTTAATTTGATGTGAGGATGAATAGGTGTCTCCCATTTAATGATGACTGGATCTTTTTGAGGAAGTATTTCCTCAAATTTTGGACAATAAAATTGGAGACCTTTCCATATTTGAAAGTAAGTTTGAGTAGCAGATGAGGTGTGAGGTGGCTCTATCAAGTCTGTATATGCTTTCCAAATAAGCAAAGCGCAATGAAGAGCCTTAGAGTGGATACAGAGTCCGATGTTGAAGGCTTCTGACTGATTAACTGTGCAACTATGTTCTGTAAGTTACCATTTATGAACATAGAAGAAAATTGAAAAGCCTACCAAACCTCCTGTGCAAAGGGACACTGTATGAAAATATGATTTGGGTTTGGATTGCTTTCTCCACATCGAAGACAGTTGGGGGAACATGAGCATCCTCTTTGGAGTAAAAGTGAGGCAATTGGAAGTTTTTTGTGCAGAATTTTCCAGATGAAATGAGTAACTCTTGGATTTAGGGGCATTTTCCAGAGTTTGATCCAGGGGGCATCTGTAACTGTTGTGAACTTGTAGAATTGACTTTTCTATCTGCAGAGAATCTATATGTTGATTTAACTGAAAACTTTCAATCTGTAGTCCCATGCCAAATTAACCTATCTGGTTGTCCTGACAATGATATAGGTATTGTAAGAATTCTGGCTTATCATTTCGGTGGCCACCAATGTTGAAGAAGATTTCTATTCCAAGAATGAGTGCGAGGATCTATGAAATGTGCAACTTTTGTAGGGGCTTTATGGGCTATCGGATAACAGCCTCTGTCCAGACCTATGTTGGGAATCCAGTTGCTTGTCCAAGAATGTAAGTTTTTTCCATCGCCAATTTGCCATATAAGTCCTTTATTGAGTAGATCTCTACCCAATAGTACAGATTTCCAGCCCCATGAGTTTGTAGAGTGGGAAGCAACTTCAAAAAAAGAGGAATTTTTACAATATTTTTGTAACATCAACCTCCCCCACAAAGATTGGGGTTTTTGAAGTAAGTCTCATGCCTTCCAAGACAGAAGGGCTAGGTTAAAATCACTGAGAGATTTGAAGTTTAGCCCGCCTAAAGATTTGGGTAAGCAAATAGTGTTCTAGTCTATCATATGAACTTGCTGTTTTTTGCCGTTTGACCAGAAGACTGCTCTCATTTGTTTCTCAAGTACCTCTGTGATTGTCGAAGGAAGGCAAAAGCATGACATAAAGTGAGAAGGCATATTGGCAAGGGTAGATTGTATCAAAACTGCTTTTCCAGGAGAACCCAAATATCTGGATTTCCATTCTTGCAATCGAGTGTTTACCCTGTCAATGAGTGTACGACAATGCTTCTTTTTTAGCTTTCCTGGGAATAGAGGTATGCCTAGATAGATATCCTCTGATGATGTTGGATGATGTGGAATTGGGAAGACAACTCTCTTTTGATAGCTGAAGTAGAATTTGGACTATAGTGAACTCTTGTTTTGTTAATGTTCAGTTCTTGTCCTGAGATCTAGTAATATTTCTTGATGACATGAACAAAAGCTTTAGCTTCTTTTATAGTTACCTGACCAAACAATATTAGATCATCTGCAAATGCTAGATGGGAGATTTTATCCCCATCTCTGCTCAATTGAATGCCTTTTAATTTCTTTTTCTGGGTTTGCAGTTCTAAATGTGAAGTTAGCAATTCCGCAAAAAGGACGAATAAGTAAGATGATAATGGATCCCCTTGTTTAAGACCTCTAGAAGGTGATAAAGAAGTGGATAGAGATCCATTAATCAGAGGAGTATATGTAACAGTGGAAACACAAAACATGACTCATTGGATCCACATATTAGGGAAGCCATATGCTTTCAAAGCTTTTTCCAGAAAACCCCATTTGATTCTATCATATGCCTTGCTCATATCCAGTTTTACAGCCATCAATCATTTTTTCCTTTTTCTATGGCTGTGAATTTTATGCATAAGTTCATGAGCTATCAAAATATTGTCTTGAATATGCCTTCCTTTAACAAAACCATTTTGCTGAAAAGAAATTAAGCTAGGAAGGATCTTCTTCAATCGATTGACCATGATCTTGGAGATAATTTTATAGCTCATATTGCACAAACTAATAGGCCTGAAGTCTCCTACTGATTCTGGACTTTCTACCTTGGAATTAATGCTAAAAAAGTGGAATTATGTGTTTTGGAGAAGGTACCTGAGCTAAAGAATTGGCGGTGATGGTTGTGGTAGCTAGTGGTGAAAACCCAAATAATGGGAGAACTCAAATAAGAGGGAGAAGCAAGGTATTCCTGAAACGGGCATGAGGGATTTGTGGGATTATTGAAATTCCCAATGCAAGAAGGAGATTTCTAGGCTATGGAACTTATCCCAATCTCTTTCCCCGACATTATCTACCATTTTCTTCTTTAGGTCCTTGAGCGTGACACCCTCTCCTTGCTAAACACATGTCATCTCTTCCTGTGACGAACAGATGGGAATGGGAATGTGAAATAGCTATTATTTAAAGCTATTTGAGAAATGGTTTCCATTTAAGGCAAACAGAATAGAATCAAATTGATGAAGAAGAGGTTTTATTTGCTTTTCAATTTCTCCAAAATTTTTCGCTTAGATCCATTTTCCTTGTTAACCTCAGGGGAATCGATCTTCGAATCTCCAGGACAAAAGCATTGGAGTTATCCTTAATCTTTATTCGAGCAAGACCGAAATCAATGATCTTCATAGAGAAGTAACTATCAAACAAGACAATACTAGGTTTAATATCGCCATGAATCATTGAGGGATCACGGATGATGTGAAAAACTCAAAGATCTCTAGCAGTGTCAATGGCAATAATCGACTGCCTCTTCCACTACATCAACTCTAGACCATAGAACAAAATTCCATCGAAACTTGTGAAATTTCCACCAAAATTTTCCATTTTGAGAACCTCGAAATGAAAAACTAGAGGACTGAAAAAAATCCCAAGTTTCGATCGAAACTGTCGAAATTTTGTCGAAACCTCAAAACTTGTCGAAACTTGGTTCAACCCAGCTAGACCAGTTGGTTTATGAGAAAAAAAAAATTCTCCATTTCGTGGGAAACATGGGAAATTTCATGGAAACATGAGACTTTTTCTTGCATGTTTTGTAGCTTTCCCATATTTTCAATTTTTTTTGTTTCTTTCATGTTTCTCCAAATACCTCTTCCATCAGAACTTCCCTATCTAAATTGTGTATTCCCTCATAGGGGCGGACCTATGAAGGGGCCGGAGGGGCCATGGCCCCCCCCCCGGATTTTTTAAAATTTTATGCATATTCCCCAATTCCTTTAATTTTTCCGATTTTTTCTCTTCCCACATGTGAAATGTCACTATTTCCCCCCCACCCAATATTGTGAACAATTTTTAAAGGTAAAATGATGGGTATAAATACCATTCCTAATAAAAAAACTAATTCATCAATCCCTATTTATTCTCCCATCTATTCTCTCTCATCTTTTCTTCCTATTTATTCTCTTCTGTTTCTATAAACGTGGGTTAAAAATCTTATTAGGTATTCAAAAATCAAAATGTTATTTCTAATTAAAAACTAACCCTTCAATCCCTATTTATTCTCTTTATCATCTGTTTTTCCTATTTATTCTCTTCCCTTTCTATAAGCGTGGCTTAAGAAAATTTGGAAAAAAATCTACTCCACAATTAAATCTCTTTCTTTTTCTCAATTTATTTCTTTTTTCTTTTGTTATTCTTTTTGATTTTATATTTTATATATGTTTCTTTATTTCTTCCGCAATTTTTGTTATTTGATTTTGTATTGTGAATAAAATGTCTTTAGTTAGTAGGTAACTAACTACCATTGATTTGCATCTCTTACCTAAAAATTTTTTTTGGTTTACATCTCTTACGAAAGAAAATTTTGGTTTGCATTTAACTTTTTAGGGTTGAAGTCAAGTGTATATTTTTTTATATTGTTGCTTTAATTTTACCTATTTTTGTCGGAAAAAAAATATATCATTTTTTTCAAATATGTGTGGACCCCACAAAATATATGTGGGTATTTAACTTTTTAGGGTTGAAGTCAAGTGTATATTTTTTTATATTGTTGCTTTAATTTTACCTATATTTTGTCGAAAAAAAAAATATCATTATCAATAAGTTATCATTTTTTTCAAATATGTGTGGGCCCCATAAAATATATGTGGTTCTATTCTTTAATTTAATAAAATAATTTAACGGTGGGACCCCAAATAGGAAGGTTACTGGCTTTCATTCTTCGGCCCCCCCACTATTGCATCCTGGGTCCGCCACTGTTTCCTCAGACTGGTTATCTTAGGTATGTTGATGAGCATACTTATAAAGTTACAGTTGTTGATTACCTTGACAATCTTAAGCATAAAATGTCATGGGATGTCTATATTCGTTGGTTGGAGGAGGGGATGTTATAGGCATAATACTACTCAACTTATATGATGGATCAATCGAGACACTCCTCTTGTACTTTTCTTTTATTGTTAGTTATTTTGTATTTGATGTTTTGAAGTTAGAAAATATATATTGAATGTTATGTACTTAAGTAGTTAAGTTTATAGTGTACTTCTCGGACAACTCTACATTGATTTTATGTACATTAAATGACATATGTACATTGATTTTTTTTAGCAAAATACAACTAATGTTTTATTTATACTCTAATTAGCTTAAATGCAGAGTCTCACCTTAAAATACTCCCTAAAACTTGTCAAAACTTACACAAAAAAATCCTTAGTTTCCTCGAAATTTCCCAATTTCCCACCTAGGTTTCCCATTTTCACCTAGTTGAAACTTGAGTTTCCGTCGAATTTTTTCTATGCTCTAGACACTTACAATCAAGCAGGGCATCTCGGAATTGTTGCACTATAGTTGCTGCCTTTTTTACTCTTCATAGACTTTGGCCGGCGATTGTGTGAAGTGGGTAGAGACGAGATGAATCGATGGTTGGTTTGATCAATGAACCCGCTTAATTAGGCCGGTTTACAAAAAGCATAGAATATTTAATCACTCAATATTCAAGATTCAATAGTTGCCATGTATGTCACACCCTACCCGACAGTGATCAAACCTGCCCGACTACCTGTGGATGTGATCTACAGTCATAAGATCAGGTTATAGCCACAATAATGAATAATACACACAAAACTATAATCAAGAGAAATAGTAAGAAGAATTTTCTTTTGACCAAAGGGCAAGAAGAACAAAAGGCATCCAGAGATTGAGAAGTATTTGAGCTTAGACCAAAATGTTACAATATTAACAAAACTGATGCTCAGACAAAAAAAAAAAAAAAAAAAAAAAAAAAAACCTATGGCAATGGCAGCAAAAGCTAACTTAACATCAAACCGTAAAAGATGAAAGAAGAAAATGGAAAGCCCACGAATCTAAGTGGAAAGCTAGGCTTGTTTTGTTTTTTTTTCTTCCAAGTCTATTTATTCAGGGGCAATCTTTTCAGCTGAGAGTTCGAAATTGCCGATGACAACCTCATCAGTAATATACTTTCCCCAGAACCAGTGTTGCTTCCATACCCTATTCATTTCTTCGATAGGTACGTTCTTCGTTTCCGGAAGGAATAAGTAAATGAAGAATGTCATGACAATCTCACATGCGGCAAAGAAGAAGAAGAGACCATACTTCATGTGACAAAGCATTAGAAGGAAAGTTTGAGCTATAACAAAGCTGAAGAACATGTTCACACCTACATTCAAGGCTTGACCTGCTGATCGTACCTCAAGTGGGAATATCTCAGGAACCATCAATCCCAAAGGACCCCATGACCAAGCGTATGCAGTTACATATATGCAAATTAAGATGAGCACCAGATTAGCATAATCCTTTGACAAGGTTCCTTCTCCATTGTTCCCAAATTTCAGTCCTATGACAGCCCCTACCAAGATGTGGCAGATGTACATCTGAAATCCACCTTCAATGAACAAGAACCTTCGACCGAACTTATCGATGGAGAAAATGGAGACCAAGGATGCAAGCAAGTTAACAAGCCCAAAAATGACAGCGAACATGAGGGAGGCATCGTCACCGAACCCTAATGTCTTGAAGACAACCGGTGCGTAGAACATGATGACATTGATACCTGTGAGTTGCTGGAAGAGAGGAATCATAATAGCCATGACGAGGTGAGGCCTGTATCTTCGCTGAATGATATCGCTCCATGGGTGGTCAACCATCTCTGAATCCTCACTTGCTTCCATAAGGTCTATAAACTCCTCATCAACATCAGTGGTACCACGTAATTTGGCCAACACTGCTTTGGCCTTCTCTGCGTGGCCTCTTTCGAGTAGAGAGTTCGGAGTGTCAGGCAACACAACTGAGCCTATGGTCATTATCACTGCTGGAACTGCTGCAATACCCAAAGACCATCTCCACCCATCTGATTTCATCTGGGCTGTGACGTAATTCACAAGTTGAGCAACCAGAATACCAATTGTAAGGGCCATTTGGAATCCCATATTGAATGCTCCTCTTAGTTTTGCTGGTGCCATTTCGGATAGATACACAGGTACAGACTGCAATTAATTAAATCCATCATACCCCAATCAATTATATCTTTTTGTCATCTTGATGCCTATTGTTACCATTTCAGGAAATTAAGAGTAAAGAGACGATCATGTATACCTGATTTGCAAAACCAACTCCGATGCCAACTAGTGTGCGACCGATGATGAGTACTACAATATTGTCGGCAAAACAATTGACGATGGAGCCTGCAAGATACACAGATCCTCCTATCAACATTGATATCTTCCGGCCAGCCGTTCTGGTTACTGCTGATGCGACGAAGGAAGCTACCAGTGCAACAAGATAAAGAGAAGATGTGAAGCAGGTTAGTAATTGACTATTGAATTTGCAATACTGATCTTCTTTGGTAGTTCCATCATTCATCTTCTCGAACACTGAAGGGAAGAACTTCTCAAGGAATTCATTCATGGAAGTCACTCCCCCTGAACCAGTTCAAATAAATCCAATTAAAAATGATAAAAACATTAATGAATAATAATCCTAAATTACACAAACTTGCTGGGGTTGTTAATTTTTTACACGAATGATTAGTACGTTCAATGAAGCCCATGATTTCTAATAAACACACAACCTGAAACTCCTAGATCATATCCAAAAAGAAGACCACCGGCGGCTCCTACAAAACAGGTGACGAACACAAAGACCGTCATCCCATCATCGTGCTTCTTAACCGGACAAGTGGATACTTATACCATTTCTTTGTGTGTTCTCTCTTCCTTGAAAATCCAAAACAATTCTGTTGCTGTAGAAACCAAGTGTGAACTATTTTCTGGTCTTCTCTATTTTTAGTGGGTCTTTCGGTTTTAAACAGTACTATTTAGTGTATAATATTAAGTAAAATTATAATGAACTCTTTTTTTTCTTTAATATTTTTAATCTTAGAGTCTGGTAGAAGGTTTTGGTTGGGCCTCAATTGTTGGGAAATTAAAACTAATTGTAAAGGATAGGGATCAAGATGAGTCATACTCAGTATTTATGGTGTACTGTTAGATACCTAGATACACCTCTCATTCTCAGTATTTTATTCAATACAATACTCAGTCTTTACATGGCATCAAGTTGCGTCTGCTCTTGCGAGTCTTCTTAGTTTTGTACGGTCTTGTTCTGTTTTCTTCCAGATTCTTCTCCGGTTCTTGCTTCTTGAAATTCTTGAATTGCTATGGCTATTACTAAAATGAACACCACAAAATCATGATTTGAAACAGAAAGAAAATGAAAACACACAAAGATTTAACATGGTTCACACATCAATGTGGTGTGTTAGGTCCACGATGGAAGAGGAAGAGCTTTTCACTATGTAGAAGAAAGAAATAGTGGAGTTCTCGCAACCAATTGCTAAGAATAGCATTACAAGGACTCTCACCCAAACCCTAAGTTGAAAAATCCCCAAATCTTTAAAATTTCTCGTGACGATATAGTCATACAAGTAGGATTATGATTAAGTCATTTTTTTTTGTAATCTTGTAGTCCAGTAGAAGGTTTTGCTTGGGCCTCAATTGTTGGGAAATTAAAACTAATTGTAAAGGATAGGGATTTAGTCTAGTAATTGTATACAATAGCTATTGTCTAAGTACTTATGATGTATTGTTAGATACCTAAATATACCTCTCATACTTAGTATTTTATTCAGTGAATACTCAATCTTTACATGGCATCAAGTCGCGTTTGCTCTTGCGAGTCTTCTTAGTCTTGCACGGTCCTGTTTTGTTTTCTTCTAGATTCTTCTCTAGTTCTTGCTTCTTGAAATTCTTGAATTGCCATGGCTTCAGTTAAAACGAACACCAGGAAATCACAATTTGAAACAGAGAGAGAGCAAGTTAAAACACACAAAGATTTAATGTGGTTCACACACCAATGTGGTGTGGTATGCCCACAAGCGAAGAGGAAGAGCTTTTCACCATGTAGAAGAAAGAAATGGTGGAGATCTTAAAACTAATCGCCAAGAATGGCATTACAAGAGCTCTCACCCAAATCCTACACTGAAAATCCCCATATCTCTCAAATGTCTCGTAGACGAACATAAAATACTCTTATATATATAGACTCCAATCAGGTAAGATAGTTGATCCATCGGGGTCACCCACTAAAATATGCTGGTGCTGGTCCACCTTTGAAGTCAGGTAGAAGAATTTGGGTCACAACATAACAACTGCTCCTGTTACTCTCTCCATTATTCCTTCTCTTCTCTCAAACTGACTGTGGCGAACAACCTTTCGTGGAAGACTTTGTTCATCCCTCTACTTTGCGGTCATGATCTCTTAAGATGGTTGATTTCGTCTCTCATGGACTAAATACTTCCGCAATTCATCAGTGCTTGAAATAGCCACAGAGCTTGGCAAACTTTGGTATGCAAAACTAATAACTCGATCTATGATGAAGATCTTGTGCTTGATGCTTTGAGAGGTTTAGGAGATGATTACAGGGATTTACAACTTCTATTTGCATTGGATCTACACCATTTACTTTCTTGGAGTTTCTGGTCTTCTTCTAAGCCATGAGCTCTATTTGTGGATATTTTCTTCAATGGTGACTGACCTGCAGTTTCTAAAAATGTGGCTGTTCGTTATCTTGATAATTCCTCCATTGATTGGTCTACTCATTCTAATTCCCTTGTGAACACTAATCATCGTCAGCCACAGAAATCTACTCTTGGTTACTTCAATGGTCGTCGTGGCAACCATGGTGGTCGATACAATAACTGAGGCTTTAATCCGTCTTGGAGATAGAACTCTTTGCGTGCACTAGCTTTCGATTCCTCTAATGTTGCTCCTTCCTTTAACAATAGTCCTCCTTCTTCTTGTCAAATTTGTCATCAAGCAAGTCACCTTCCTCCCCAATGTCCAAATGATTTAATCACTCATACCTTGGTAATTTTGCTACCTCTAGTTTTCATTCTTCACTTTCTTGATTACTCTTGATATGGGTTCTAACAATCATCTTACCATAGATATCTCAAACTTAGCTATCTTTGATCCTTAAAATGGATCTGATTTTGTTGTGTTGGGAATGGCCAAGGCCGTCCTTACATTTCTCACCCAGGTTCTATATTTGTAAATTCATTTGGTCATTCTTTTGTTCTTCGATATGTTCTATGTGTTCCTTCCATTCATTGTAATATGATTTCCATTTCCAATTTTATACAGATAATGATGTGTACTTTCAATTTATTGTTCCACTTTCTTCATGAATGATTCTTTGATGCATCAGACACTTTATCAAGGTGATAGTGATTGTTGTTTGTTTGCCATTCACTTTATAGGCTCAATGGATGATCCACACTGTTACATGGCCTGTGTTGCACAACAACCCCGCCATCCATCTCATCCAAGACACAATTCTAACATTTCAAGAATGTGGAATAACATAGAATGATGATATACTCTTTATAACAAAAGAAAAATCAAGAAATATCTTTTTTTTTTTTTTTTTGGTAAAGATAACTTCATTCAACAGCACAGGAAAGGAAGGCATCAGCATTACAAATGTCCGATAGCCAAGAGGTGGAAAGAGGCCAGCTGATCTTCCTTGTAGAGGCTGCCTTCCTACCAAAGAGTGTGCTAAATGATTACACTCCCTGAGACTAAAAGAGAAAGAACAAGATAAGAATTAAGAAAATAAGTGAGTAACATCCTCCACAATAGGTTTCAAACTAACAAGGCTAAGGAAGAGGTTGTGCAGCCAATGAACAACCTCCTGGCAATCACTCTCTACAACAATACAATTAATTCCTTCATCAACAGTTGCAAAAAGCCCTTCTCAAATACACATAGCACCTCTCCTTCAAACATAGAACTGGAATTTGATTGGATTGAAATGGCAAGAGTGGGTGTGTCTTTGAGAAGTACAAAACCCAAACCTCCTTTCTCCCTCTTGTAGCAATGTCTGTGTCGAGCTTATAAACTCCCCTAGGAGGTGTTGTCCATTTCAAGTTTGTTCTCTCCAATGGTAATAGAGGATTATCAATAGTAGTTGAGATCTGAAAAGCTTAAAATCTACTGTATCATCATTTACAAAATAAACAATTTCATTCTTTTGCCATTCATTGCTTTAGAGAGGAAAAATGCTCTTTTTCTGTGATTCTTATAATGGCTCTCCCATACAACCCAGGAGTCGCATTTCTAAAAGATATTGGAATAGTAATTAATATACAAAAAATTAAGCTTGAAATTCATAATCCACCACTGGCTCCACTAATTTCTTAATTTCTTTTCACTAAGAAATTTCTCCTAGTAGTATAATAGATCAAATACACCGGATATTCTTTTTGTCAAGAGTTCAATTCTCTTTTGGCAGGGGCAAAGCCCTGTATATATTTGGACTAAAAAAAAGAAGAAAAACGTACTAGTAGTCTTAACAAACTTAAATATTCCTATTCTTTACATGGCCTGTTTGGTTACATGAATCCATAGATTTCAAATCTCTAGATTCACAAATGGGAGATTTATATCTTTTTGGTTGTTTGATACTCTGGATTCATGAAATTTAGGGATTCACCTTTTTACACTAAAAACGTGAAATTTGTAAATTTATGGGTATGAACCCACTATAAAAGCGGTAAACATTTGAACCATGACTCCATAGATATTTTTTCAAGATGAATCTACAGATTTCATTCCAAAGATTCAGGCTAACCATACAGTTAATTTTATGAATCATGACTCCACAAATTTGAAATTTATAGATTTGAAATCTCTAGATTTTAAAATGTTTAGACTCAAGTAACCAAACAAGCCCTTAAAAATATCCTCTACATTAAATAATATACTACTTCATTAATTTTTGTTAGATGGTCTCATGGCTTTTGGCTTATTAACCTAGCCATTCCGCAATTAAATAAATCTTAAATATAAGACATTACAAGAAGGATTAACAATATATATTTTTTTTTTTTGAAAATTGAGGTTCATTCGAGCTAACTTGTGCGTACCTTGATTATCAACATTATTTATTACTCATCCAAAGTGTACTTTTTTCCCCCTTGTTAGCTAAAATTATCCTTTGTATTATAAAAAGAAAATAAAATAGCCAAAACCCACCCAGAGCTACGGATTTTTATTTGCGGCAGCAGCTGCCTGCTGCTGCCAATGGCTTGGATTAGACCACATCAGCAAAACTCAATCGGACGGCTGTAAATTAAAGAGAGGGAGTATATATGTAAATACAAAAAGTTACTTTTACATGTAAAGTATTTAAATTTTTTAAATTTACAAAATCATATCCCTGCTTCTGACGAATCCCCAAATTCCCAACGTTTCTTCATCTTCTCAAAAGTGTCCGAAGATGCAACACTATGATGCCCAGAGGAACCATCGTCTTCACCATCATCGCAGGCCGTACTATGGTTCCTCCATCAACGTCAATGGCCAGTTCACCGACGAAGATCAAACCCTTTTTTACGTCTCTGAAAGAACCGGCTCACCTATAATCTACCTCAACCGTGGAGAAAATCCCAAAGCAGAGCAACTCTCTACTGTTTTCGAAAGGCTCTTTCATGTGTCTGCTCATGATCCGGCTGATAAACCTTTCAATTTCAATGGCTGGTCCGCCGTTTACATGACTCAACTCGCTGACCGGAAAATCGTTCGGTTAACTCCGAAGGAGCAGTTGATTATAGCCCAGCGATTTCTCCATTGGGGAAGTTCATCGTTGTAGCTTCCTACAGTTTTCGGCGCTGGAAGGGAGAATTTCACGAACTCAGACACTGATGTCGTCGTCTTCCCACATCCGATCCAGAAAAACTTACCCAAGCAGAACCCAGCAAAACCTAGATGACAAAGTAAAAACGTTGCAATAGGGAAATGTTGGTTCGGACACTTGAGAGAACTTGAAGGAAGGCATTTTTGATAAGATGAAGAAAGTTGGGAATTTGGGAATTCGTCGGTTAGAGGCAGGAAAAGAGGAAGGATGTGATTTTGTAAATTTAAAAAATTTAAATACTTTAAATGTAAAAATAACTTTTGTATTTACATATATATATTCTATCTCTTTAATTTACAGCCATCCGATTAATGTTTGCTGATGTGGCCTAATCCAAACCATTGGCAGCCGCAAATAAAAATCCCCCAGAGACCCAGTTAATCAACTAAACTGATCCAACTCAACCCAAAAGAAAGAAAAAAAAAAAAAGCTAAAGCTAAATTATCAATTTCTTTTGGGTAAAAGCTACGCTTATTTGTTCTTCTTCCAAGTTCCAAGTTTATTTATTCAGGCAGCTAGAGCTTCCAGCTGAGAGTTGGAAATTGCCAATGATAGCTTCATCATGGATATACTTCCCCCAATACCAGTGTTTCTTCCATACCCTACTCATTTCTTCGATAGGGACGTTCTTCGTTTCCGGAAAGAAGAAATAGATGAAGATTGTCATGACAACCTCCCATGCAGCAAAGAAGAAGAAGACACCAAACTTCATATAACAGAGCATGGTAAGGAAATTTTGAGATATGATAAAGGAGAATAACATGCTCACAGACACACAGGTGGCTTGACCAGCTGATCGGACCTCAAGTGGGAAGATCTCACTGGCAACCAACATTGTCAAAGGACCCCATGACCAAGCAAATCCAGCCATATAAATGCCAATCAAGATGGCCAACAGATTAGTATATTCCTTTAACAAGGTTCTATCTCCATTGGTCCCAAATATCATTCCAACGATCACTCCTAGTAAAATCTGGCAGATGATCATTTGAACGCCACCTACGAGGAACAAGAACCTTCGGCCACACTTATCAACAGAAACGACGGCAACCAAATTCGCGACTACATTAACAACACCGTAGCTGACAGCATTCAGGAACATGGCACCGACACCCATGCCCAAAGTTTTGAAGAGAACTGGTGCATAGAAGACGAGAAAGATACCTGTGAGTTGCTGGAAACTGGGAATCATAATAACCATGACGAGGTAAGGCCTGTATCTTCGCCGAAAGATGCTTTTCCATGGATTCTCAACCCTCTCTGTTTCCTCAGTTGCTTCCATAAGGTCTATAAACTCCTCATCAACATCAGTGGTACCACGTAATTTGGCCAACATTACTTTGGCCTCCTCTACGTGGCCTCTTAAGAGTAGAGAGTTTGGGGTATCAGGCAACACAAGCGCGCCTGCGGTCATTATCATTGCTGGAACTGCTGCACAACCGAAAGCCCATCTCCACCCATTTGATTTCATCTGGGCTGCGCGATAATTCACAAACTGAGCAACCAGAACACCAATTGTGATGGCCACACTGAACCCTGTGTTGAGTGCACCTCTTAGTCTCGCAGGTGCTATTTCCGATAGATACACAGGCACAGACTGCAATTCAATCATATCCATCACGTATAAAACATCTTGAACGAACATGTTTAATTGTTACCATTTCAGGAAATTAACTAACGACGACGATCATCATGTACATGTATACCTGAGTTGCAAAACCGACTCCTACGCCAATTAGTATGCGACCAATGATGAGCATTAAAATATTCTGGGCGACAGAATTGAAGATGGAGCCTGCAAGATATACAGACCCTCCTATCAACATTGATACCTTGCGGCCAGACGTTCTGGTTACTGCCGATGCGATAATAGAAGCTACCAGTGCAAAAAGATAAACTGAGGATTCGTAGGTGATCAGTAATTGACTATTGAATTTGCAGTACTCCTCGTCTTCGACAGTTACATCATCATTCCTCACGTACGTTGAAGGGAAGAACTTGTCAAGGAATTCATTCATGGAAGCCACTCCCCCTGAACCAGTTTTCAAGCAAATCCAAATAAAAATGTTCAAATCAGTAATGAATAATAACCCTAAATTACACAAACTAATGATTAGTATGTTCAATGAAGCCCAAGAATTCTGATAAACGAACAACCTGTAACCCCAAGATCATATCCGAAGAGAAGACCACCACTGGCTCCCACGATACAGGTGACCAAGACAAAGACTGTCATCCCACGATACTGGTGTCATAGCTTCTTAACCGCACCAGTGTGGATTCTTCTTATACCGTTTCCTTGTGTGTTCGTTCTCTCTTCCTTGAAAATCCAAAGCAAGTCTGTTGCTGTCGAAACCAAGTGTGAGCTGTTTTCTAATCTTCTCTATTTTTAGTGGGTCTTTCTGTTTCAAACAGTATTTTTAGTGGGTCTTTCTATTTCAAACAGTATCTTGGGGTTACAGGTTGTTCAATATTGTCCAAGTCCTGTAGCATCATCTCTAATTACTATATCCAAAGCAGAATGTTATTTAGTTTTACATTCAAAATTTACCAAAGCATCATACATGGCGTATCTAGTGTACAAATCTCCCATGCTCAATAAGGTTTCTGAAAAGTCAGATGTACATAGCCTTGCTCCTGTTTCCAAAGAGGGTTCTTCCACTAGTGTGTCTTCAATTAAACCACTAAGTTTCCAATTGTAACTGTAGAATTGTCCTCATCTCATCTCATCTTATGAAAGTGACTAAACTACAAGTGCACTCATCTCTTACAAGCTTCAACCATCGAGTGGAGTGTGTCGTACAACTGATCTGGAACCAAACTTGAAGAAAAGAAAAAAAAATCAGTAGAACCTATGGTGAAATGATATATATAGTTGGTATCATTTACAAAATAAACAATTTCTTTTGCCATACATTGCTTTAGAGAGGAAAATGCTCTCTTTCTGTGATTCTTATAATGGCTCTCCCATACAACCCAGGAGTCGCATTTCTAAAAGATATTGGAATAGTAATTAATATACAAAAAATTAAGCTTGAAATTCATAATCCACCACTGGCTCCACTGATTTCTTAATTTCTTTTCACTAAGAAATTTCTCCTAGTAATATAATGGATCAAATACACCCGATATTTTTTTTGTCAAGAGTTCAATTCTCCTTAGGCAGGGGCAAAGCCCTGTATATATTTGGACTAAGAAAAATAAGAAGAAAACGTACTACTAGTCTTAACAAACTTAAATATTCCTATTCTTTCAAGATATCCTCTACATTAAATTAAATAATATACTACTTAATTAATTTATGTTACATGGTCTTATGGCTTTTGGTGCTTATCAATCTTTGTAGAATGATGAGCACATTTATGTATGAAATCTTAAGGCATAAAACATGCATTTTACACACTTTTAGTAGAGTTACCTTGGATTTTATGTTGTTTTTGCAAATTTTATGATTATTTAGGACTGAAACGAATATTTGGAGTTTTGGGTATGAAACATGCAATTTTACATGTCAAGAGGTCCCTTCAAATTCTCAAGTTGGGAAATGGGCTTGATTAGGAGCATGATGGGCTAGAGATGCTGTCACATCCCACCCGCCGATCTCGGTTACTTGCCCTACAACCCGTGGGAGCGAACCGTCACAAGATCCACCATCAATAATAATAAATGCAAATAATAGATAATCATGAGCAAGCATAAGTGCAATAATTAATAGAAAGATTACAAGAGTCCAAATACTCTAATAAAATAAAGGAAATAATCAATGATCAAAAGAATAATGAGTTCAGCGGAAGCAATTCAAAAAGACTGAATAAGTTTCTTTCCGGTTTCTTTTCTTTTTTTAAACTAAAAACTGGTCTTCTAATTTAGCAAGGAAAGGGGTTCTCCAGTTCTTTTTCATATGATCGGAAAAATGCCTGGCAAATTGTCTCCTCCGTTCATCAATGGGTGCTATAAGCGTACTCCATGCATTCGCAGGAGCTCCCACACAAGCTATCTCCATCTCCCATTGACGGTACCATATTTTCTTCATACGAGAGGAGTCTTCCATATGAAATAATTCCAACTTCCGACGTTAGGCCACCATCTGTGCAGCTTATATATAATACATACAAGAAAATGAATGAGTTCTGACGAACTCAGTAAGGATAACATAATTCTCATCCATATGTCAATACAATCACCAATGCATATATGATATGTATAATATTTAGAAGTATGAATGCTACTAGGATCTAACTATGCAAGTCTCTAACAGTTGACATGCTTTAAGATATACACTAGCCCTCCTCTGGGTAGGTCTAGTCACTCTGATCCCTCACGGACTGGATACCTCTGTTGGGATCCTGGGTAAAGGGGTAAGTCCACATTTGGCTTACAAACCATAGCTGAGGTTTAAGTCAACACTTTCTTACCACGACCATTGGCATGAGTACTGGCGCATGTCGGGGTTTTTAATCCAATGCAAGTCATAATGGTAACACACTACATGAAGTCCATATACTTCCCTTATGGCACCAACCAATTCGGTTCCGTATTCTTCGCAACCTAGGAATGAGAACCCTCACGGACTGGCTACCGCTATTGGACCCCACTCCCTAACCCTATGGTCATCCACATATTGTTGGGGGCAGAAAGCTCTCATGACTCCTCTAGACACTTGGTCCGCTCATTGGATGTCCATGAGCCCAACCCTAACAATATGCAATCTTACCATTGCATGAACAACAGTAGACCACTGAATCTTCGCATGGATTAGTTACCGCTGTAGGATGAATCAAAGTCACGTCACCATCGTCACGGGTCATCCGGCTTCAATTCCCCTACCGAAAGGGTAGTAGTATGTGGGGTACCTAGCCATGCAACTCTAGAATTTTCCTAGGTATGTCATCCAGTAGTTATGCTAGTGCTGGATGCATCAGTGAGCATGTGTCCCATACCATAGCCCTTTGATAACTCAAGCCAATATATCCCAATGGAATACCCTTTCCATCAGAACCACAAACCATCAATCATCATACCATAGCCATAATTGATACAATTTATACAAAAACATTACAAACAACAAGTATACAATAAGATTAACATGCTTTATACAGTTACAACAAGATATACAATTAAAGAATAGTAACAAAAGACACTGATCTAGCATGTTCAAGTCATTGTATAAGGATAAGAGTGTATATCCTTACCTGAAAATAATTAGAAGCTCTTTAAAATGTAATCCACAAGTAATTATAAGACTTTTAGTAGAAACAAATAACACCTATAAACATGGCTACAAGATCATATAAGTCAAATGAGTCAAACAGACCAATAGCCAAAAGCCACATTCTTACTGTGACCCAGCCGTTCGCTTGGCTCAAGCGACCACCTTGAGCAACCGCCCAAAAAATAGTAAGTTTCAAATTTGAAACTCAGGCTTTTGATCATTCGATTTCAATCCGGTTTTGGGATGATCTTAATCCGAATTTTGAACTAAACACTTCTATAATCAAGGGGTAAAACGAAACCTTAAAATCAATTCAGATCTATCACCCAAAATTCTCCCCTTGATTAGATCTATCCTTTAAACAAATGCAGAGATTCGTTTTCAGACAGGATCCCATCAAGGACATTGGAAAGAGAACTACAATTAACCAATTGGGTTACCACTAACAACATGGTGATGGGTTAACACCAATCAGAAGCTAAAGGAAGAGAAAGGGTGAAAGAAGATCCAATTACCTAAACCAGAATCACCAAATATGAAAGGGAAAATCTCCAAATCTCAGTCCACGCTCTGCTCACCTTTCATAGTGTCTCCACTACCTCCTAACCACAAAAAAAAGCAATCCCGAATATAATATTCGTTAATTGGGCGAAGATTGCTATTTATAGAGGTGGGGGCAAATTAGGGTAAAACCCTGCAACCAGGACCAGGCGGTTGCTTGGGGCAGTCGCTTGGTTCAATCAACCGCCTCAAGCAACCGCCCTCTAGTATATTACTATACAATGGTGCTTTGTTCAAGGGGTTGAAACCCAAACACAACCTAACCCTAATCAACTCATGGGGGAGGTCTTACTTACATTTCGGACATCTCCAGACACCACTTGCCTTGATCTAGAGATCCAACTTCAAGCAAGTAGGTTCATCATCAAGAGAATCCAGATCCATGGGTTCTAGATATGGATCATAGACTTTTATCCGAACATTCTACAAATTAATCCGACTAGACCTTCGGGTTCTTGGACCTGCAATACGGATCTCGGATTAGAAATACGAGGGTTGTTACAGATTATGGGCCAACTCTAGAATATCTTATAAAATTAGATTATGATTTTTATTTTGTTTTTCTTTATTGTTTGTGAAAAAAAAAATATGGGGTCCACAAGTAGTCAAATATTAGAATTTTCTATTTTTTTCTAGAAGATTTCATTTTTTTATTTTATTTGTTTTTCTAATTAGTTTTTTTTCTCTCTCCCCACTTTCTATTTCTTTCCACTATTTTATTTTATTCTTTTTTCTTAATTAACCCAAAATCATTTTTCCAAATTTTTTTTCTTTCCTTCTCTCCACCTCTCCACGTGAACTTCAGCATAATTTTTTTTTCTTTTCTGCACTCTCTCTCTCTAGTTAGATTTTCTTACGAATTTGGTCTTTCTTTATTTGTTTATTTTCTTTTTCTTTTCTATTTTACTCCTTTTTATTTATTATTATTTTATTTATTTCCTTGTTTGTAAATCATTCTCCTTCTCCTATAAATATTGCCTCCCATATTAGATCTAGGACACTTTATTTTCTCTTTAGTTTATTTTAGTCTTGCATTTTCTATTCTTTTTAGCTTGTTTTAGGTTTTCTCCAATTCTTTAATTACTTTGTGGGTTCTAATTATAGATTGAATGTTTAGGTTTTAATGTTTTTCAAGAAGTATTGAAGTTGTGTAATTTATTTTATGCAAGTGTATTTCTTTTATTTTTATCAATGCAATTTCAAGTTTGAGGATTCATTTTCTCTCTAGGTCTAGCAATTGTTATTCTAGATCTGGTTGTTAGGGTTGGTTGAGATTTGAATTGTTTGTTCAAGTTTTTTGTTTGAGATCTAAATATGCAAGTAAGTAATATTCTTCAATAATATTCGCCCCCCCTCCATTCCCGCTTCTATCTACCCCTCCATATTTTTAATTTAAAATTTATTTTCAGCATTTATTTATTGTTCTCTCTTCCCCTGGGTCATTAATCAGAGATGCCTACAGTCGTGCCTTTCTTTGGTTAAGGTTTTCATTTCCCTTTTATTGCTTTGATTATTTCCTTTATGCATTTTTTTTCTTCTAATCTCCTTGCCCCCGATCGGTGTGGACTGTAAGTTACGGCAAATGGTCCACGGTCAAAGTCATTATAATTATACTCCCCATCCCTTAATCCAGAGTTGACACTCGGATCACTTCCCTTTTATTTTTATTGTTCGCATTCTTTTCCTGTCTTTTATTTATGCCTTGGTTATGTTTGCTTTATTTTTCATCTCACTTCGATAGTATTAGATGTATGAATTAAGATCGCTTTAATTTAATTAATTAGTTAAAATCTTTGAATCATTACATTCTCGCATTACCATTAAGATGTTAAATTCTAAGTGGCATATATCCCTTAGATCGATTCGTTAGCTATACGATACTGTGCGATTGCGATTATTTTATTTTGCAAACATAGAACCTAGTCATTCCACACCTAAACAAATTTTAAATATAAGGCATTACATGAAAGATTAGCAACAGTATTTACTGCTCATCCAAAGGCTACTTTTTATTTATTTTTTACTTGTTCTAAAGTTACCCTTTGTATTTAAAAATAGCCAAAACTCACCCAGAGACCCAGGTAATCAACAAAACTGATCCAACCCTTACCCAAAAAAAAAAAAAATTCTTTTGGATAAAGCTAACTTGTCTCCAAACTATAAACGAAAAAAAGAAAGAAAAAAAAAAAAAGAAGGATAACCCAGGATCTAACGCTTATTCGTTCATCTTCTTCCAAGTTTATTTATTTAGGAGAGGCTCCAACTGAGAGTTGGAAATTGCCAATGATAGCTCCATCATGGATATACTTCCCCCAGTACCAGTGTTGCTTCCATACCCTACTCATTTCTTCGATAGGTACGTTCTTGGTCTCCGGAAAGAGAAAATAGATGAAGACTGTCATGATAACTTCCCATGCAGCAAAGAAGAAGAAGAGACCAAACTTCATATGACAGAGCATGGTTGGGAAATTTTGAGATATGATAAAGGAGAATAACATGGTCACAGACACACAGGTTGCTTGACCAGCTGATCGGACCTCAAGTGGGAAGATCTCACTGGCAACCAACATTGTCAAAGGACCCCATGACCAAGCAAATCCAGCCATAAAAATGCCAATCAAGATGGCCAACACATTACTATAATCCTTTGACAAGGTTCTACCTCCATTGGTCCCAAATACCTTTCCAACGATCACTCCTAGTAAAATCTGGCAGATGATCATTTGAACGCCACCTTCAAGGAACAAGAACCTTCGGCCACACTTATCAACAGAAACGACGGCAACCAAATTCGCAACTACATTAACAACACCGAAGCTTGCAGCATTCAGGAGCATGGCACCGACGCCCAGGCCCAAAGTTTTGAAGAGAACTGGTGCATAGAAGACGAGAAAGACACCTGTGAGTTGCTGGAAACTGGGAATCATAATAACCATGACGAGGTAAGGCCTGTATCTTCGCCGAAAGATGCTTTTCCATGGATTCTCAACCTTCTCAGTTTCCTCAGTTGCTTCCATAAGGTCTATAAACTCCTCATCAACATCAGTGGTACCACGTAATTTGGCCAACATTACTTTGGCCTCCTCTACGTGGCCTCTTAGGAGTAGAGAGTTTGGGGTATCAGGCAACACAAGCGCGCCTGCGGTCATTATCATTGCTGGAACTGCTGCACAACCGAAAGCCCATCTCCACCCATTTGATTTCATCTGGACTGCGCGGTAATTCACAAACTGACCAACCAGAACACCAATTGTGATGGCCACACTGAACCCTGCGTTGAGTGCACCTCTTAGTCTCGCAGGTGCTATTTCCGATAGATACACAGGCACAGACTGCAATTCAATCATATACATCACGTATAAAACATCTTGAACGAACATGTTTCATTGTTACCATTTCAGGAAATTAATTAACGACGACGATCATCATGTACATGTATACCTGAGTTGCAAAACCGACTCCTACGCCAATTAGTATGCGACCAATGATGAGCATTAAAATATTCTGGGCGACAGAATTGAAGATGGAGCCTGCAAGATATACAGACCCTCCTATCAACATTGATACCTTGCGGCCAGACGTTCTTGTTACTACCGATGCGATAATAGAAGCTACCATTGCAAAAAGATAAACTGAGGATTCGTAGGTGATCAGTAATTGACTATTGAATTTGCAGTATTCCCCGTCTTTGACAGTTACATCATTCCTCACGTACGTTGAAGGGAAGAACTTGTCAAGGAATTCATTCATGGAAGCCATTCCCCCTGAACCAGTTTTCAAGCAAATCCAAATAAAAATGTTCAAATCAGTAATGAATAATAACCCTAAATTACACAAACTTGCAGTGAATATTAATTTTAAAAACTAATGATTAGTATGTTCAATGAAGCCCAAGAATTCTGATAAACGAAAAACCTGTAATCCCAAGATCATATCCGAAGAGAAGACCACCACTGGCTCCCACGATACAGGTGACCAAGACAAAGACTGTCATCCCACGAACTGGTGTCCTAGCTTCTTAACCGCACCAGTGTGGATTCTTCTTATACCGTTTCCTTGTGTATTCGTTCTCTCTTCCTTGAAAATCCAAAACAAGTCTGTTGCTGTCGAAACCAAGTGTGAGCTGTTTTCTAATCTTCTCTATTTTTAGTGGGTCTTTCTGTTTCAAACAGTATTTTTAGTGGGTCTTTCTATTTCAAACAGTATCTTGGGATTACAGGTTGTTTAATATTGTCCAAGTCCTGTAGCATCATCTCTAATTACTATATCCAAAGCAGAATGTTATTTAGTTTTACATTCAAAATTTACCAAAGCATCATACATGGCGTACCTAGTGTACAAATCTCCCATGCTCAATAAGGTTTCTGAAAAGTCAGATGTACATAGCCTTGCTCCTGTTTCCAAAGAGGGTTCTTCCACTAGTGTGTCTTCACTTAAACCACTAATTTTCCAATTGTAACTGTAGAATTGTCCTCATCTCATCTCATCTTATGAAAGTGACGAAGCTACAATTGCACTCATCTCTTACAAGCTTCAACTATCGAGTGAAGTGTGTCGTACAACAGATCTGGAATCAAACTTGAAGAAAAGAAAAAAAATCAGTAGAACCTATGGTGAAATGATATATAATAAACAATTTCTTTTGCCATACATTGCTTTAGAGGAGAAAATGCTCTCTTTCTGTGATTCTTATAATGGCTCTCCCATACAACCCAGGAGTCGCATTTCTAAAAGATATTGGAATAGTAATTAATATACAAAAAAATTAAGCTTGAAATTCATTATCCACACTGGCTCCACTAATTTCTTTTCACTAAGAAATTTCTCCTAGTAATATAATAGATCAAATACACCGGATATTCTTTTTGTCAAGAGTTCAATTCTCCTTAGGCAGGGGCAAACCCCTGTATATATTTGGACTTAAAAAAAAGAAGAAAACGTACTCCTAGTCTTAACAAACTTAAATATTCCTATTCTTTCAAGATATCCTCTACATTAAATAATATACTACTTAATTAATTTATGTTACATGGTCTCATGGCTTTTGGTGCTTATCAATCTTTGTAAAATGATGAGCACATTTATATATGAAATCTTAAGGCATAAAACATGCATTTTACACACTTTGAGTAGATCTACCTTGGGTTTTATGTTGTTTTTGCAGATTTTATGATTATTTAGGACTGAAACGAATATTTGGAGTTTTGGGTATGAAACATGCAATTTTACACGTCAAGAGGTCCCTTCAAATTCTCAAGTTCGGAAATGGGCTTGATTAGGAGCATGATGGGCTAGAGATACTGTCACACCCCACCCGCCGATCTCGGTTACCCGCCCTTACAACCCGTGGGAGCGAACCGTCACAAGATCCACCATCGATTAATAATAAATGCAAATAATAGATAATCATGAGCAAACATAAGTGCAATAATTAATAGAAAGATTACAGGAGTCCAAATACTCTAATAAAATAAAGGAAAGAATCAATGATCAAAAGAATAATGAGTTCAGCGGAAGCAATTCAAAAAGACTAAATAAGTTTCTTTCCGGTTTTTTTTTTTTTTTTTTCTTCTTTCTCTTAACTAAAAACTGGTCTTCTAATTTAGCAAGGAAAGGGGTTTTCCAGTTCTTTTCCATATGATCGGCAAAATGTCTGGCAACCTGTCTCCACCGTCCATTAATGGGTGCTATAAGCGCACTTCATGCATGCGCAGGAGCTCCCACACAAGCTATCTCTATCTCCCATTGACGATACCACATTTTCTTCATACGAGAGGAGTCTTCCATATGAAACCATTCCAACTTCCGACGTTGGGCCACCATCTGTGCAGCTTATATATAATACATACAAGAAAATGAAGGAGTTCTGACGAACTCAATAAGGATAACATAATTCTCATCCATATGTCAATACAATCAGCAATGCATATATGATATGTATGATATGTAGAAGTATGAATGCTACTAGGATCTAACTATGCAAGTCTCTTACAGTTGACATGCTTTAAGATATACATTAGCCCTCCTCTAGGTAGGTCTAGTCACTTTGATCCCTCACGGACTGGATACCTCTGTTGGGATCCTGGGTAAAGGGGTAAGTCCACACTTGGCTCACAAACCATAGCTGAGGTTTAAGTCAACACTTTCTTACCACGACCATTGGCATGAGTATTGGCGAATGTCGGGGTTTCTAATCCAATGCAAGTCATAATGGTAACACACTACATGAAGTCCATATACTTCCCTTATGGCACCAACCAACTTGGTTCCGTATCCTTCGCAACCTAGGAATGAGAACCCTCACGGACTGGCTACCGCTATTGGACCCCACTCCCTAACCCTATGGTCATCCACATATTGTTGGGGCAGAAAGCTCTCATGACTCCTCCCGACAACCGGTCCGCTCATTGGATGTCCATAAGCCCAACCCTAACATATGCACTCTTACCATTGCATGAACAACAGTGGACCATTGAATCTCCGCATGTATTAGTTACCGCTGTAGGATGAATCAATCACGTTACCATCGTCACGGGTCATTCGGCTTCAATTCCCTCTCTCTCTAGTTAGAGTTTCTAATGAATTTGGTCTTTCTTTATTTGTTTATTTTCTTTTTCTTTACTATTGTACTTTTATTTATTTATTATTATTTTATTTTATTTATTTCCTTGTTTGTAAATCATTCTCCTTCTCCTATAAATATTACCTCCCATCTTAGATCTAGGACACTTTATTTTCTCTTTAGTTTATTTTAGTCTTGCATTTTCTATTCTCTTTAGCTTGTTTTAGGTTTTCTCCAGTTCTTTAATTACTTTGTGGGTTCTAATTCTAGATTGAATGTTTAGGTTTTAATGTTTTTCAAGAAAGATTGAAGTTGTGTAATTTATTTTATGCAAGTGTATTTCTTTTATTTTTATCAATGCAATTTCAAGTTCAAGTTCATGTTTGATGTCGTTTTCTCTCTGGGTCTAGCAACTGCAGATCTAGAACTGGTTGTTAGGGTTGGTTGAGATTCGAATTGTTTGTTCAAGTTTTTTGTTTGAGATCTAAAAATGCAAGTAAGTAACATTCTTCAATAATATTCGCTCCCCCCTCCATTCCCGCTTCTATCTACCCCCTCCATATTCTTAATTTAAAATTTATTTTCAACATTTATTTATTGTTCTCCCTTCCCCTGAGTCATTGATCAGAGATGCCTACAGTCATGCCTTTCTTTGGTTAATGTTTTTATTTTCCTTTTATTGCTTTGATTATTTCCTTTATGCATTTTTTTTTTTCTAATCTCCTTGCCCCTGATCGATATGGACTGTAAGTTACGGCAAAGGGTCCACGGTCCAAGTCATTATAATTATACTCCCCTTCCCTCAATCCAGAGTTGACACTCGGATCACTTCCCTTTTATTTTTATTGTTCGCATTCTTTTCCTGTCTTTTATTTATGCCTTGGTTATGTTTGTTTTATTTTTCATCTCAATTTGATTGTTATAGATGTATGGATTAAGATCGCTTTAATTTAATTAATTAGCTAAAATCTTTGAATCATTAAACTCGCATTACCATTAAGATGTTAAATTCTAAGTGGCATATTGCCTTGAGATCGATCGGTTAGCTATACGATATTGTTGATTGCGATTATTTTATTTTGTAATAATCGAACCTAGTCATTCCGCACCTAAACAAAATTTAAAATAAGGCATTACATGAAGGATTAGCAACATTATTTACTGCTCATCCAAAGGCTACTTTTTTTTTTTTTTTTTTTTACTTGTTCGCTAAAGTTATCCTTTGTATTTAAAAATAGTCAGAACTCACCCAGAGACCCAGTTAATCAACAAAACTGATCCAACCCATACCCAAAAGAAGAAAAATTCTTTTGGATAAAGCTAACTTGTCTCCAAACCATAAAAGATTAAAAGAAAGAAAAAGGATAACCCAGGATCTAACGCTTATTTGTTCTTCTTCCAAATTTATTTATTTAGGAGAGGCTCCAACTGGGAGTTGGAAATTGCCAATGATAGCTTCATCATGGATATACTTCCCCCAGTACCAGTGTTGCTTCCATACCATACTCATTTCTTCGATAGGTACGTTCTTGGTCTCCGGAAAAAGAGAATAGATGAAGACTGTCATGATAACTTCCCATGCAGCAAAGAAGAAGAAGAGACCAAACTTCATTTGACAGAGCATGCTAAGGAAATTTTGAGATATGAAAAAGGAGAATAACATGCTCACAGATACACAGGTTGCTTGACCAGCTGATCGGACCTCAAGTGGGAAGATCTCACTGGCAACCAACAATGTCAAAGGACCCCATGACCAAGAAAATCCAGCCATATAAAGGCCAATTAAGATGTCCAACAGATTACTATAACCCTTTGACAAGGTTCCCTCTCCATTGATCCCAAACATCATTCCAACGATCATCCCTATTAAAATCTGGCAGACGATCATCTGAACGCCACCTTCAAGGAACAAGAACCGTCGGCCACACTTATCAACAGAAACGATGGCGACCAAATTCGCAACTACATTAACAACACCGTAGCTGAAACCATTCACGAGCATGGTATTGACACCCAGGCCCCAAGTTTGGAAGAGAACTGGTACATAGAAGACGAGAAAGATACCTGTGAGTTGCTGGAAAATGGGAATCATAATAGCCATGACGAGGTAAGGCCTGTATCTTCGCCGAAAGATGTTTTTCCATGGGTTCTCAACCCTCTCTGTTTCCTCAGTTGCTTCCATAAGGTCTATAAACTCCTCATCAACATCAGTGGTACCACGTAATTTGGCCAACATTACTTTGGCCTCCTCTACGTGGCCTCTTAGGAGTAGAGAGTTTGGGGTATCAGGCAACACAAGCGCGCCTGCGGTCATTATCATTGCTGGAACTGCTGCACAACCGAAAGCCCATCTCCACCCATTTGATTTCATCTGAGCTGTGCGGTAATTCACAAACTGAGCAACCAGAACACCAATTGTGATGGCCACACTGAACCCTGTGTTGAGTGCTCCTCGTAGTTTCGCCGGTGCTATTTCCGATAGATACACAGGCACAGACTGCAATTCAATCATATCCATCACGTATAAAACATCTTGAACGAACATGTTTAATTGTTACCATTTCAGGAAATTAATTAACGAAGACGATCATGCGTATACCTGATTTGCAAAACCGACTCCTACGCCAATTAGTATGCGACCCATGATGAGCATTACCATATTCTGGGCGAGAGAATTGAAGATGGAGCCTGCAAGATATACAGACCCTCCTATCAACATTGATATCTTGCGGCCAGCCGTTCTGGTTACTGCCGATGCGATGATAGAAGCTACAAGTGCAAAAAGATAAACTGAGGATATGTAGGTGGTCAGTAATTTATTATCGAATTTGCAATAATCCTTGTCTTTGACAATTACAGCATTCCTCATGTGCACTGAAGGGAAGAACTCGTCAAGGAATTCACTCACGAAAGCCAATCCCCCTGAACCAGTTCAAGCAAATCCAAATAAATATGTTCAAATCAGTAATGAATAATAACCCTAAATTACACAAACTTGCTGTGAATATTAATTTTTCAAACCAATGATTAGTATGTTCAATGAAGCCCAAGAATTCTAATAAACGAACAACCTGTAGTCCCAAGATCATATCCGAAGAGAAGGCCACCACTGGCTCCCACGATACAGGTGACCAAGACAAAGACTGTCATCCCACGATACTGGTGACCAAGACAAAGACTGTCATCCCACGATACTGGTGTACTTCTTAACCGCACCAGTGTGAATTCTTCTTATACCATTTCCTTGTGTGTTCTCTCTTCCTTGAAAATCCAAAACAAGTCTGTTGCTGTCGAAACCAAGTGTGAGCTGTTTTCTGATCTTCTCTATTTTTAGTAGGTCTTTTTGTTTCAAACAGTATTCTTTAGTGTACAATATTAACTGAAACTATAATTAAGTCATTTCTTTTTTTTAAATCTTGGAGCGATCTGGTAGAAGGTTTTGGTTGGGCTCACAGTTCGGAAATTAAAACTAATTATTGAGGATAAGGATTCAATCTAGTAATTGTATACAGTAGTTACTGTTCTTGTACTAGCTACTGATTCCTCTAATGTTGCTCTTTCCTTTCACAATGACCTTCGCATTACTTGTCAAATTTGTCGTCAAGCAGATCACCTTGCTTCCCTGTCCCCAAGGATTCAATCACTCCTGTCTTGAGAGTTTGCTACCTCTATTTTTTCATTCTTCATTTTCTAATTTTCGGTTCCTTTCTTTGGTTACTTGATACTGGTTCTAACAATCATCTTTGTGAAGATTTTTGAAACCTAGTTATCTTTGAACTTTATAATGGATCTGATTCTTCTGTTGTTGGGAATGGGTAAGGTCTTTACATTTCTCATTGTGGTTCTGCATCTGTAAATTCATCTGGTCATTCTATGGTTCTTCAAAATTAATGTTCTGTGTGTTTATTCCATTAATTAATTTGCTTTCGATTTCCAAATTTTGCACTGATGATAATAATGTCTACTTGTAATTTACAACTTCACTTCCTTCGTGAAGGATTTTTGGACGCATCAGATACTTCGGTCAAGGCCAGAGTGATCGTGGTTTGTTTGCCATTCGGTTCACTCCACCCACTGTGTTCGCCCTCACTATTCCTTCACCTTCAATTTCTTTCACTACAAATTCTAGCACTAGTTTATCTCATTTTGATTGTGTCACGCTGCCATTTACTAGGGCCAGTTAGGGCCTTTGTCACCTAAAACCCTTCATGGCAGATATCACCTTCATCTCCACCTCGGAAACAACAAAGGCAGGGATCACAATGCAGTAGCGAAAACATTTATAATGAACTTACATTGTGCAAGATCGTTATGAGACCTAGGTATACACCAGAACCAAAAGTATTTACAATAAGCAAAATATCAGACACAAAACTCCTACTTAACCAATCTATAGATAATGAATGTCCCTGTAATGCTAAGATATAGCAGTAAAGCAATTAGAATTTAGTTGGATTGATGATACCCCAACAGAGCGAGCCAAAAGTAGACCATCCCGAATTGCCTCTAATTCCGTCTGAAGTGATGATTGGGCTGAATTGAATTTACATTATGCAGCCACAAATGTACCATTTGCATCTCAAAGAAGGCAACCTCTACCACCCAGCTGTGATTTTGGTTCCCAAGAAGCATCCACCAAAATCTGTAAAAGATCATCTCTATCCATACTATCCAAACTAGAAGTACCTTATTCATCTAAAGAAGCATCTCCCAGAATATGGAGCTGAATTTCTGCAATCAAAGATTGATACATAAGTAAAGTATGGATAGTGGATGGGTGCTCGGTTTTATAGAGGGTAGCATTCACTGTTTTCCAAATACACCAAGCTAAAGCACTCCACATTTGGTTAATCACATGAAGATTTGTCAAGCTATTTCCAAGATGGCAGGAGATAAAACAAACCAATCATATAAAGAAGATCCTAAAAATTGTGATGTATCCAAACGAAGAGGCAACAACCTCCAACAATCCTTAGCTCATGATCACACAAGAAAAGAGTATGGCCGATTGATTCCAAACCATGATCACAAAGAAGACACAGAGGGATTTGGGAAACACCTTATGAAACATAGAGTTACCAATTTGCACTGCTTCATGTGAAGAATGCCAAAGAAAATGTTTAATCTTTGGGAGGGTGTTAATGTGCCAAATCCTATTCCAACAAGAAGATAGAGTAGAAGATGATGCAATGTTACCCTGGGAGTCCACCATAGTCAAGCACAAGTAATAGGCCAATTTAACAGTGAAATTTCCATTTTTAGTCTTATGCCAAATCCAAGAATCACAGGTAGAGGGAGATAGATCAGGTAACAAAGGTTATAGCTGCCACATCAAGAGGAGTAAAAAGGGAGTACAATATAGGGGTATTCCATTGTAAGCCATCCCAATTTATAAGCTCATTAACCAGTCGTGGACCCAAAATAAGAGGGGGGCTACTAACGAACTTACAAGGAAGTGAGTGTAACCATGGGTCCTTGTAAATGTTAATGCCTAACCCATTACCCACAAGTCTAGCTAGCCCTAGTTTAAGAATATCATTTTGTTACTTTATTAAATTACTTTTATTAAATGTTTTTGGGGGTATTTTAGTAAATTACTTTATTAAATGTTTTTGGGGGTATTTTAGTCCTTGGACATTTAAAATTTAAATTACACTAGGAGTCTCAGATGGTGTCACCTTTGGATCAGATTTAATTTTTTCCATGAAATAAGGGACTCAACAAAATTTTAGCCTTCACTAAAGAGACTAAATGACCCCCACATAAAATTTTCTTATTGTTTCCAAAACCATTAAATTGTCCTCATCTCATCTTATAGATGAAAATATAATTGTGCTCTCTTACCAGCTTCAACTATTGAGTAGAGTGACTGTACAACAGATCTAAAGCCAAACTTGAAAAAAACAGAAAGAAGCTAGTAGAACCTAAGGTGGTGTGACATGGTATACTTGGCTCCTCCCATACAACCAAAATCGCATTTCGCATTTCGCATTTCGCATTCCTATATATATTGTAACATGGTATACAAGAAATATTAGAACAGAAATTAATATGCAAATTTACGTTTGAAGTTTATTGTCCACCATTGGCTCCATTAACTTCTTTTCAGCAAGAAATTGTTTACAGCAGGGCTCAGTTCGCAGTTGGCCTCGTAATAGTATGATAGATCGAATACACCTGTTATTCCTTTTGTCAAAGAGTTTAAAATTTTAATTTAACTCGATCGAGGTAGGGGCAAAGTCCCATATAATCCTTTTCCTTAAAGATATCCTTTGCATTATATGAATACAACTTCATTGGTTCATGTTGTTTGATCTCATGGTTTTGGCATATTCAATCATCAAAAGAGAAAACCAGGCTTATGTTGTTCTTCTTCCAAGTTTATTTATTCAGGCAGTCTTTCCAGCTGAGAGTGGGACATCGCCGATGATAGCGTCATTAGGAATATACTTACACCAGAACCAGTGTTGCTTCCATACCCTATTCATCTCTTCGATAGGTATGTTCTTCGTTTCCGGAAGGAGGAAATAGATGAAGACTGTCATGACAATCTCCCATCCGGCAAAGAAGAAGAAGAGACCATACTTCATGTGACAAAGCATGGATAGGAAAACCTGAGCTATCACAAATGTGAAGAACATGTTCACGGCTACATTGATGGCTTGACCTGCTGATCTAACCTCAAGTGGGAAGATCTCACTAGGAACCAGCCATCCCAAAGGACCCCATGACCAAGCAAATGCAGCCACATAACTGCAAATTAAGATTAGCACCAGATTAGCATATCCCTTTGACAATGCTCCTTCTCCATTGATCCCAAATTTCACTCCGATGATTGCCCCTACCAAGATCTGGCAGACGATCATCTGAATGCCACCTTCAAGGAACAACAACCTTCGACCATACTTATCCACAGAAAAGATGGAGACCAATGTCGCAATCACATTAACAAGACCAGAAATGACTGCAGACATGAGCGCGGCATTGTCACCGAAGCCTAAAGTCTTGAAGAGAACTGGTGCGTAGAACATGATGACATTGATACCAGTGAGTTGCTGAAAGAAGGGAATCATAATAGCCATGACGAGGTGAGGCCTGTATCTTGGCTGAATGATGTTTCTCCATGGATGCTCAACCCTGTTTGATTGCTCACTTGCTTCCGTAATGTCTCGGAACTCCTCATCAACATCAGTGGTACCACGCACCCTCTCCAACATTGATTTGGCCTTCTCTGCGTGGCCTCTTTCGAGTAGAGAGTTTGGGGTATAAGGCAATAAAAGTGACCCGGCAGTCATTATCACTGCTGGAACTGCTGCAATAGCCAAAGACCATCTCCACCCATTTGATTTCATCTGGGCTGTTGCGTAATTCACAAGCTGAGCAACCAAAATACCAATTGTAATGGCCAATTGGAATCCCATGTTCAGTGCTCCTCTTAGTTTTGCCGGTGCCATTTCCGATAGGTACACAGGGACAGACTGCAATTTGACCCATCACACCAATCAGTTACATCTTTCTGGTGCCATTCCTGATAGGGTGGGGACTATTACATATACCACAGGAAGGGAGAGTCTAATCCGTGACCTCTTCACTAAGCTGTTCTGGTCATTACTGACAGAACAACGACCCTTAGGAAGCCCGGAACCCATGTTTCTCACAATTACACCTATTAGGAAATTAAAGACGATCATGTATACCTGATTTGCAAAACCAACTCCGATTCCAAGTAGTATGCGACCGATGATGAGCATTGCAACATTCATGGCGAGACCATTGACGATGGAGCCTGCAAGAAACACAGACCCTCCTATCAACATTGATATCTTCCGGCCAGCCATTCTGGTTATTGCCGATGCAACGAAGGAAGCTACCAGTGCAGCAAGATAAAGTGAAGATGTGAAGCTGGTCAGTAATTGACTGTCGAATTTGCAATACTGGTCTTCTTTGGTAGTTCCATGATTCATCTTCTCGTACACAGAAGGGAAGAACTTCTCAAGGAATTCATTCATGGAAGTCACTCCCCCTGAACCATATTAAATAAATCCAAGTAAAAATGACAAAAACAATAATGAATAACAAACATATAAGGCACAAACTTGCTGTGATTATTAATTTTTTAAATGAATGATTGACGTGTTCAACCTGAAACCCCAAGATCATAACCGAAAATAAGACCACCGGTGGCTCCCACAAAACAGGTGACGAACACAAACACTGTCATCCCACCATTATACTTCTTAACCGGACCAGTCGATACAACAGCTCCTCCTGCCATCTTGTTACAAACCAGTCAAACTTTTGGCCTCTCACCTTCGAAGATGTTTCTGGGTATGGATTGAGCTCTGAGCTGAGCTCAAAGATCTCTTTGAGATGTTTGATCACTATACACACTTCTTATACCATTTCCTTCTGTTCTGTCTTCCTTCAAAATCCAAAATAAGTCTGTTTTTGTAGAAACCAAGTGCGAGGCTGTTTTCTGATCATCTCTATTTTTAGTAGGTCTTTCTGTTTCAAACAGTATATTTTCGTGTATATATTAAGTAAAATTATAAGTCATTTTATTTTGGAGTCTGGTAGAAAAGGTTTTGGTTGAGCTTCCCTGTCAGGATATTAAAACTAACAAAAAATAACATTAAAGGTGTGATGAGCTGCTACAGTTAATGGTCATTAAAAGCTATTGGTGACAATGAAAGATGCTGTCTTGCAATGACATACGGACAGCATGATAGAGTAGGGGTATGCGAGGGCATTAGTGGTGTTGTGTAAGATAGTGTGTTGCAATTTAGATTATCAAATGTCTATAGGCCGTATTTATAGTTATATATTGAGAAAATGCTACTCTGAGTACAAAAATAAATACAACAAGAAGTAAGTTTTAATAGAAAAGCTGAAAATAAAAATATAATGAAAATAAGAGCTTTAAAGAGGAGTTCTATTCTAATTAAGAAATCTAAGTTTTTTTTTTTTAAATTTTTTTTTTATATATTATTTTTGAATTGAGGTTTGCTTGAGCCAACTTACTTGCATCTTCACTACAACCTCACGGGCAGTCTTTTTACATATAATTTAAATGTGAGTCCGGACTTCATCTCTGGACTGGATAGGATTTGAACTATTGACCTCATAGTTATGAGGCATTGATCTTACCAACTTTTATGACTCAATAAGATTCCATGAATTTGGAGTTAGTTTCCCCTTCACTCATGGTTTCAAGATTTTTTCCATATCTATTTTTTTTTTAGTGAAAATAAATCTCTTTATTGTTTTGCATCTCTCTCTTGTTTTTGTTATGTCAAAAGTGGTGGAAATTTTGTCTTTATATTTTATGTATCAAGTTCATTCTATGATTTCTTTGAGTATTCCTTCACAAACACACGCCTTTTCTTAAGTACTCTCTAGACAGCTGAGATTCAAAATTTAGACCCTATAGACACTTTACAAGGAAAAGAACATTGTTTCTCCACATGTTATGTTGTTGGTCATTCTCTTCAACACAATGCAAATAATGCTTGATGGGGTAGATTTTTCTTACCCTCCCACCCCAATCTTTTAATTCAATGTCCAGGTCACATAGCATTAACTTTAATTATCATATCCAAATTTGATGTTCTTTAGTTTTATATACGAAGTCTACTAAAGCATAAAACGTAACGTACCTAATGTACAAATCTCCCATGCTTAGTAGGATTTGGAGAAGGTCAAATGTACATAGCCTTGCTCCTACTTCTAAAGAGGGTGTTTCCACTAGTTTGACTTCGATTAAACCACTACTTCTCGAATCGTATTCATTAATTTATTTCCTGATGCAGCTAGCCTTGAATCCAACATGACAAGTCCACCCAAGTAAGGAAATTGGCCTATATTCAGCTTATTCCAACACTAGCCTGGTCCATTTATAGTTTAAGTATAATTTCAGCCTAAGTATTACTTCAAATATTTCATTTTGACTTTGTTATTCTCTATGCATTGGAGCTTGCATCAAGGAGCATTGCAACAAAACTACTACAGTGGAACTTCCATTAAGGAGCATGGATCAATCCTACTTCATCGGAGCTTGCTTCAAAGCACTTTGGAACAACACTAGTTTTTGAAATTTTTTACTATTTATTATATTAATTTCTAGCTTAAAGACAACTATAGGTTTTATGTCAATCTCAACAATTAAAATCCCTTTTTAATTAAGGGGTTAAGATTTCGTAGTAATTAGATACTTTTCGTTAACTTTACCTATAAAAGGCTATCTTGTTTTGTAGACAGAAAAAATAGAAGCTTGAATAATGAATTATTGGCTAAGAGCACTTTCATTGAACCTTGAAGAATTCTACCCTTAAAAACCTTGAAGAGTTTTCACTCTTTCCTTAAAGAGTAGGAGTGTTCCCTAACTTTGCACTAACCAATCTGAAAGAATTGATGCCCTTAGATCTTTCATTGGAGACCAAGAAGAGCAGCCTTTGTTCTATCATCCCCTTCATTTTCTACCAAGACACCCAAATATGTCCACCCATATTCTCTCACTTCCATCCTCATCTGGTCTAGTTCCAATCTTTATCTGAGGAAACTCAAAATACAAAAGTTGTAGAGTTACGAGTCATTGAAATATTGGCTCTTATGAATCAAATCAATCTAACCTATGTTGAAAAAGATACACCATTTTTCCTGAACCACTACAGCACAAAAAATTTTACTCGTGATTGTGACCAGTTTCGGTGTGTACTAATCAATCTCCTGATCCTATTGATCCAAAATATCCTCTTGGGCTACACCATTTTCAAACAAACTCAGTTAGCCCAAACCAGAGAATTTTCGTCATCTCATCTTATAAACGAAGCTACAGTTGCACTCTCTTATAAGCTTCAACTATGGATTAGAGTGGATAGTACAACAGATCTAAAACAAAACTTGAAGAAAAGAAAGAAATTGGTAGAACCTAATGTGACATGATATATTTGGTATCATCTACATAAGAGAACAATTTCTCTAGCCATACATTGATTGCTTTACAAAAGAAAATGCTCTCTTTCCCTAATTCTTCAAACGGTTCCTCCTATTCACCAAGAAGTCGCATTCGCATTCCTAGGTACAAAAAAAAAAATACTGAAATGGTAATTAAGATACAATTTACATTTGAAGTTTATTGTCCACCACTGGCTCCAGAAATTTCCTTTCACCAAGAAATTGTTTATACCACATTGAAGATAGTTTTGGTATTCTCTCAAGTGTGTTATAGTCTACATAATGAAGTCCAAACCGCACAGTGTAACCATTTGTCCATTCGAAACTATCAAGTAAAGACCATGTGAAGTAGCCCCTTAAATCAGCTCCATTACTGCAGACACCATGAGAGAATGTGATATTAGTTAAACAAGTCAAAATAATCCATTGTGGTCTTCTTCATCTATTTTCCTTTCATATAATTTGTACTTTATATCAAAACCAATAAAACCTAGAGTTCCTAAAACCAAACTAACCTGGCGATTTACCATCTTAACAGTAAAAGAAAGTCCTTATTTGTAGACATCATAACATACCTTAAGGCGTTCACAAGGGAAGTCAAGTGACCATTTAGGTATTCTATTCTCTCTATATCAAGTACAAAATCGTCGATAGAAGTGGCAGGATTGTTTGCATCCGGATACCCTGAAAAGAAAGGGGAAAATCATTTCACTTAATGTCATTCTTAAGTTTTTGAAAAAATTTCATCCAAAATCAAAGACTATGGAAGTTTCTGTCGACGAAATGAATATAAATTTTAAGGGGAAAATATTTTGTATACAGTTGTAGTTTTAACCGTTGGATGGAGATGTGTACAATGTATAACTTCTCTCATTCCAATCGAACCATCTAAATGACTAAGTACAATGTACCCTGATATTATATTTACCATTTCCAGTGATGAACATAGGAATGTTGTTGTATCTGTCCTTGTAGTACATTACTATTTTCTCCATACTTGAAGGAACCACATAAAAATCTTCCATTTCAGTCTGGTAAAAGGAAGGAAGAAATAAGTTATTAGTTAATTAAAAAGTAAATCAAAGACATGATATTTGAAAATAATTTTGAATTGGAGGAAATAATTTCTTACAGGTTTTCCTATAAGGCTGCCATCATCTCTTTCACCAGTCACACGAACAAACGCTTCTGTTTGAGATGCAACAGTTTCACATGAAGAGAACAAGCAATCTTGTGCATATAGACTTGTGAAATGACTAATTCCAATAAAATCCAACTTCTTGTCTAACTTTTGTTTATCTTCCACAGAGAATTTTGGCAACCTTGGACCTAAAATTCTTCTCATTTCTGGTGGATATTCACCAAACATTATGGGGTCCAATATCCTGCACGTATCATAAAGAAATGCAAATTAACAATTTAATTAATAAATAAAAAAGTGTAAAACTATAATTATCCTATAATTAAAGACCTTAATTACACATTTATTAATATATAGAAGGCAAATATCTGGAAAAAAAAATAATACAAATTTAAATACCATGCATTGTGAAAAGCAAGGCCCCTTTTGGCTGCTCTCTGGTCTAATGATGTATTGCTTATTGGCTCATACCAAATTGAATTCATGACAATTCCAATCATACCTCTTTGCTTAACCTAGTAGAAATTCATTATAAATAGAATTAGACAGTTGATACAAGATTAATTTCAAGGCAAAGCAACCAAGCAGCTAGCTCCCTCTCTTTCTCTATTCATCTTGAGATGAAGCATAATGATTGAAAAGAAATACTACATAAAATTAAGATGAACTTGATTTAATTTTACCTGGTATTTTTCCTTGTAAATTTCAACTGCAGTGGCATGAGATAATATTACATTGTGTGCAGCAACGTAAGGTTCAATAGCTGGATTTCCATATTGGCAATTGTCATCTGATGATTGGTCAGAATTGGAGCAATGTTTTGGTGGCATTCTCCCAGTGATGTAACCATACTTCACCATCAGGTTTGGCTCATTAAATGTGGTCCAATACTTCACTCTGTCACCAAATTCTTTGAAACACGTCTCTGCAAAATGCCCAAAATCTTGCCTGTATGAAGCAGAAGCGACCCATCAATGATAATTCTAAAAAGAACAAATTTAAGTCATTTACTCAGAGAGAAATATAGCCAGAGACTTACTGTATTTGTGGGTTCAGCCATGACCCATATCGATCTTCAAGTTCTTGAGGAATATCAAAATGGTTCAGTGTAACAAATGGTTGTATTCCTAGTAGGATCAGCAGCATGGAGGATCGATCAGTATTTTTTTAACATAAATTACTGTTGTGTTGTGACAATATCAGTTTTCAGCAGGATTACCTCTAATTAAGAGGGCATTAATTAATTTTTTGTAGAATTCAATCCCTTCCTGATTAGGTTCTCCGAATCTTCCTCCTATTAATTATCAAAATATATATAAACAGATCTGAATAACCTCCATGTAATTAAATTAACTAATCAAATTAAAACATAAAAGTGTAATAATCACTTACTAGGGAGGACTCTAGACCATGAAATGGAGAATCTATGGCTGTTTACTCCCAGGGAATTTATCATCTCCACATCTTCCTGTTTGATTCAAATTCATCAAATTGATTAGTCAAAATTTCACTACCCTAAGCTCCAACTAGGTGTTGGGGGCATGAAAAAAGCTTGAAAACTATATAAGAAATAAATATTTTTTTCTTTATTTTTATCCTATAACGACGTATATTCAAGTTAAGCTCCTGGTCTTGTTAGTCTGTGGATTCATACTGAACCTCATAAAAAAGACACACAAGTAATTGGTAACAAGTATTTTATTAAGTGCTGATGAAAAATGGTATCTTACCATGTAACGATTATAGTGATCAACTGCAATGTCGCCATTGCTCCCATCCTTGATTGTTTGTTCTGAAAATAGAACATAAACACTAGTTTGTAAGAATGAGTAGATTTGTTATTTTTGATTTATACATATTATCACACTGCCAGCCTCTGTAATAGTTGGAGCTTCTTCATGCACTAAGTAACCCATAATTTCTATGATAAAGAAATAATGTGAAACTGAGGTATTTACCTCGCAAATGAGTGAATATATCCCAATTGCTGCAGCTTTTATTTCCTTGTAAGTAGGCTCCCTCAGTCTAGACAACAAATTTAGAAGAATAAAATTGTGTTTGATCTTCTTATTACCACTGGTTGAACAATTAAAACTGTTTCTAGTTATTATTACTGTTACTACAAAAAACTTTCTGCTTGTAATGCTTGATACCTTTCTTCTTCTATAAGATGAAAGAAATGAAGAATAGAACATCTCATTACCTGATAAGCAGAAGTTGCAGTTCCAAAAAGAAATGTGGGAGGGAATTGGTTTCGACGCACCAAACAACTTGAGAAAGGAAGAATGGTGATCAGTTGAAAAACACAAAATGCTATCAATAATAATGGTTTCTTCATCTTGGAATTCCTGCAATAAACATATATCGTTATGTCACTTCATCTATGGAAGTCTATATATAGACACAGAGGGATAGGGACGAGCAGATTTCTTGCTCATATGTAAAATAGACTATGTGTTTTGACAAATTATCTGGTTTGACAATTGGGTAGGTTTGGCTCTTCATTTTTAACCAATTCTTGGAGGCTTGTTTCATGCTTGTAGCCTGCATGCACCTGTTACATGCCAATGTGCAGGAGATCTTATGCTGATTTCCATTTTGTTATGCTCTCCAATGCCTTATCTCAAAAGAGACTTTGACCACAATGGTATGTATATGTCTAGGGTTCCCACTCCTATGTTTCTTGGGTTTCAAGTTAGGGTGTAAATTTTGGAACTAAACCGGTTCAACACTGGCTAGTTTAATACGATATGGAATGGGGATAAAAAACAGTGGTCAATTTTGGGCTGGTTTGGTCCAGCATAGTAGTGTCCTGGTAGCTTGAACTGGGTGGACCAAATCACAATCTCGATTGAACCTTTGAAAAAACCAGCCCACTTATACCTAATATAAAGAGATTCAAGTCAAAATATTTTGACCTTAACCTACTCTTAGAGCCAAAATTCTAAGCTTAGATCTTGTTTGTGCTTAAGATAAATTAGGACGGTCAAGATCAAACTTACACCCTAATATAATATAAAACAATCAAAATCAAATGCAATAAATTTTAAGTGGAAAAAAAATTGATAGAGATTGGAAAGAGAGAGAACTTCATTAATAGCTAATGAAACTGCACTTTTAACGTTAACATCAAATATTATTCTTAGCAGCAAATTTTTTAGGGAGAAGAAGTGGCGTCATACCACCTAACCACCCATCCAAAATCTGAAAAGTCAAATTGTTACAAAATGGAAGATTCTAGTTTTTTGTTTAGGTAATAGCGTTTAGTTTCCACTAAAGAAAAATAATACCTTTCATGGATAATTGCTGCTGTCGTTTTGTATTATAACTTAATCATTAATTGATTTTTTTAAAATTTTTTTATATAAAGTTGCTATTGCCTCCCTCACTTCTAATCGTGTTCATAACCTATTGCAGTCAGATGTTTAATGCCTATTTTACCTTTCTAGAATTAAGAAGCTAAAAGACAGTATTATCTTCAATTAGAAAAAATAATATAAAATATCAACTTTACCCTTGTATATATATTCTTGTCATCTTGGATTCCAAAAGTCTCAATATTATAGCGTAATTACTAAAGGGACCTTGCTCTTTATCATTGAGAAGAAGAGAAAGATTTTTTATTATTATTATTATTTTTTTTTGACAAGAGAAGAAAACGATTTAGCACTTTAGGTTTAGGGTTAATTTCTCCACTAATTATTAAGGGTAGTAATGTAATTTAATATAAAGTGCAAGTAAGTAACATAAAACCTCAGTTGTTTAGGATTTTTGAATAAAGCAAAGATGCGATGTCATCACTTAGCTAACAGAGCTTATATAATAGTAAGAGGGCAACGGTAATTACAAAAAAAAAATCTAAGATTAGATTAGTAATTTCAAAAAGTATAGGGGATAAGGTTGTAATTATGCTATAGTACAGGTGGCAACATTAATTATCCTTACCTTTTAATATTTTGAACACCATTTAATGTAATTAAAGGTTCTCAACAAAAGTTAACTTGAAATGCATTGTTCAATTGCAAAGATCAATGTCTCATAGTATGAGCTTAAGAATTCGAATCTTCTTGACGTCAAGGATGAAGTCCCATCATGTATTTAAATAGTTATAAAGCTACCCCCTAAGGATGTTATAGAGGTACATGAGAAGTACTCAAATGAACCCCAGTGCAATAGAACCTGTGTAAAGAAACGTTTTTACAATGCTACTTTGACTTTACGTTTTAAACTATTATTTCTTATTATCATAACCTTAATAGCATCAATGCAGCCAACTCCATTTAGTCGGGATAAGGTTATAGTTGTTATTGTGTTGTTGTTGTTTGTACGTTTGGACTTTATTTCCTTCTTTCCTTCTGGACATACAACTATTGTCTTGCATGTTGCATGCATATATATATATGCTCTCAAATATATAATGCATATATATATATGCTCTCAAATATATAATGTGTTGCATGCAGGAATTTTTTGAATACGTAAGGTGATAGTATCCATGAGTTTTTATTCTTTTGTCCTCTGCTTACAACACCTGAGAATATTCTATGTGCATCCCCTTCATCATGTATTTTTACTTGTATTCGACAAGAGATTAACAACTTGGCTAATTAAATCAAGAGAAATTTGTATATTTGCTTGTTTGAATTATTGAAAATATTATCCTATTATGAAAAGTGAATTTGTCAACTGTCAATTTTTTTATACAAAACATCTATTTCTAATAATTTTTGTTTGGCTATTTTAGTTTATAATGATGAATGAATGAGATGTGTTTGTCTATAATTTGTTACTAATTAAGTAGAAGTCGACGTATTAATTGATTCTTTACCCACCATGTTTGAGTGTCTTGAAAGGAAATACAACCCCACAGTAACCATGGAAGAACTGGTTGGTGACAAAAGTCAAAGATTTAGAATATATATTGTCTGGTAAGACAAAATAAAATAAAATTAATAAATGATTATGGAATTTCTTTTTCTTATTTAATAAATGTCACACATTTCCTTTTTCTAGGATACATATTTTAATATGTGTATGATATAATTTTTATTAAAAAAATATAAATATATTATTTCAATATATTTAAAAAAAAAGTCTACCGAATTTTGGTTGGTATGATTCTTATGCGTATTATCAAAGAAAGAAAACCAAAATCTTCTAGATTTGGTATCAAACTTGTTAAGATGAAATAATGAAAATTTCACTTATGTTATTGTTCGAACATTCCCTTATTGATTAGAATGCAAATATGAATTCTAGAACCGCAAGTGGTTCTTAAAGTAAATAAGAATTTAAGAGTCAAATCCCCTTGAGGCCGGAGGCAAAGTCTAACAAACAAATCGCTTAAAACTGGGCCTAACTAAATTAGCCCAAAAATTGAAAATTAAATAAAGTGAACACTGGAAATGGTTTTACTTATAAAATACATTCATTTCTCAAGCAAAGATTTGGACTTCTTTTGAGAAAAAATAATTTATGAAAATTGATAAAACCTGTAGGTCTTCAAATGGAAAATTTCAATCTGACTGATCTGCTTGACTTTTGTGATCTTATGTTTTCTTAGAATATGAACTTGGTTATTCTTTATTTTTATTATTACTTGCTATGGCATCTGGCTTGTTCGAAATGAGACTAATGCCACCCACACTGAGGCTCAGCCTCGTCGGGTTTTAGACTTTGTCAACAAATGGATAAAAGATCTTAGTCTCAGACCTCCTAGTAATAGCTCTCTGGAAAACCATCCTATGATTTTCTACCTTGATGTCTGTTGTTGTAAAGCTTTTGATCCGGCTGAGTTTTCGAGTGATAATTTCCTACCATGTGCAGGGAGTACATATGAATAGGGTGGCTGGACAGGTTGTTGCTAGGTCATCGTTTTGCGTGGTATTCTTCACCGCTGTTTAGTTGGAAGATTCCAATCAAGAAATCAGTTGCAATTGGTCCTTTGGGGTCTCATGGAAGGTCTTTCATATGCCTACTCTCATGGAAGATCTGGACAACAGTCGATGAGCTAACGAAATACATTCCCGGCCCTCAAATTGCATGGCCAATTGAAACGTTGGAAGATCTTTTTACCATACAAGGACTATCAAGGTTAAGATTGAACCTTTTCAACAGTGAGGAATCCAAGCTTGATTGTGCACTGTTGCTAATAATACAACATATAAAATCTTATAAAAAATATTGGAGGTTGTGCTCCTACCAAACTGGTGTAAATGTTCCATGTAATATCACTTTGTTTCTATCAACAACAACAACAACAACAAAAATAATAATAATAATAAAATTAAATAAAATGATAAATATAGCAATTAAACGGAAAACCTATGGGAATTTTGATAAGCCCAATTGCTCACTAGTTGTGGGCTTGAAGTAGAGTCCGGATCAGCGGCCCGTACGGGGAGCACAAAGTGCTCTCCCCTTGCTGACCACAAACATCAGTAGGGCCCACAGTAAAAAAATACTTTTTGGAAAATAAAATAAATTTTTTTTCACCGTGGGACCCTTGTGTTTGTGGTCGGGCTGGGGCCTCGCCCCCCCAACGGAGAGAAGATCCGGATTCCTTGAAGTGGGCTAAGGTTAATCTTGAAAAAGGCATAGGAGCCTGGGTGATTGAAAATGCATCCGATCTTTCTTTTGTCTGCTTGGGTTTTATTGCTGTGATTAGCTGTTTTTTCGATTCCTTGATCAATGACTAGGGTTTTGGGCTGGAAATCAAAATTAAATCCTTTGAATTTTTTTGGTAAGAATCAAAATTAAATCCTTTGAATCGATGCTATGATGAGGAGCTTTTGACATCTGTATCTCTCGTACATGTGAATTAGAAAAAAACCGAATCGTATAATATGAATATTCTTATAAAAAATTGCATGATTTTTTTTTATAAAAATAGTCACTTAATATTTCAATTAACAAAATTAGTTAAAACACATATTTTTACCTACAAATTTAATCCTACTATAAATTAGGCAACATGAAAGCAATGAGACAAAAAAAATAAAAAAAATACACAGAGAGATTGGAGTTGCAAAAAGAAAGATGAGTTTTAACGATAAAAATGTCTTTTAAGTATGAAAAATCACTATTTTTGTTACTGAATTTCTGTTGGTTTTATAAATTCAAAGTTAGTTTTAGCTAATTTTGTTAATTGAAATACTATGTAACTAATTTTGTATAGAAAAACATAAAAATAATTAATCATGAAACTTTTTTTCTTATAGGGAATAACAGATTTTTATACATAGAAGTCAAGGATATTACATACGCCATCTACAACGCTCACCACAACCTTTTCATTTATCATGTAGTTTTCGTTCTTCCTATTTACATCAATAAACCCTCATATTTGGGTTTTTTATTCAAGCCTACAAGGATGGAATCTACGTAGGTACTAGAGTATGCTAACACGTGTTCATAGAAGTAACAAACACGAAAATCCTATCGTTATCAAGTTGTGCATTGAGCTCCATGATTTCCCACAAAATAGAGAACATGCAATGAGAAAGAAGATCAATATCAAACCCTAGAAACCCAATCATGAATCTGGACAACATCAAAGATGAATATGAAATGATGAAGAATCCAACTGAATTATCTACAGATGGAAGAAAAAAAAAAAAAAAAAAAAAGAGTATATTTCTTTTGGTAATTATCAGTGAGAAGTTAAGAGGGGTAAAATTTTGTTCCTTTGATTAGTGTTTCGATTCTTCTTGTTCGGTTATGTTTTTCAAGTGATTCAAGTTGAATCCATTCACAGAATCAAGGTAACCAAACAGTTTTTAGACAGATTCACTTTTAGAATTAAGGTAACCAAACAGTTTTTCAGACAGATTCACTTTCAGAATCAGGATAACCAAATGATTTTTTAGACATATTCACTTGTCAGAATTAGGAGAACCAAACAATTTTTTTATGACGAAGACGATCTTACAGAACCTAATTCCACATAATCATGATTCTATAGAAACATGACTCTGAAGCGGATTCCAGGGAATTACGAAACCAAACGTGGCCTTAAGTTTCATCCGAGAGAAATCGGGGTTGAGTTTGTAAATATAGGAAGTCTCAGGGTGAATAATTATAATTATTTAAAATTATTAAATATAAAAACCCATCGACTACATCTCAACCGTTCGTTGCTTCCAGGATATGTGTCCCTGCATAGGACCATAGGCATTGAACAAAAAACGGATACATTAACAAAAACTCAGTTATAAAGTTTCTTGAGTCTTTCCTCTCTGTCTCTCTCTCTCTCCCGCACAGACACACACACACCAGACAAGGATCAAGGATGCAAGACAGCATAGTATTGTATCCTTCTCCAGGGATCGGCCATCTGGTCAGCATGGTGGAGTTTGGAAGATTCATCCTCCATCACTATCCTTCCTTCTCCATCACCATCCTCATGACCACCACACCTTCAGACCTTGACTCCACCGCTGCTTACAGCCGCCGCATCATCTCCACAACCCAATCCATCATCTTCCACCACCTCCCAACCGTATCTCCTCCTCCACCCTTTACCAGCAGCCATGATGGCTTCCTCTTTGAGGTCCTTCGTCTCAACAACCCAAACGTTCACCACACCCTACACACCATCTCCCAAACCACCAACATCCGAGCCTTTGTCATCGACTTCTTCTGCAACCAAGCTTTCGATGTCGCCACTTCCATCAACATACCCACTTACTACTTCTTCCCTTCTGGTGTTGGAGGCCTCGCTGTTCTCCTATTCTTTCCAATTATAAACAACACCGTCACTGAAAGCTTCAAAGATATCAACATTGATCTTCAATTCCCAGGTGTTCCACCCATCCCATCAATGGACATGCCAGTACTCCTTCTCGATCGAACCTCTAGCCCTTACAAATACTTCCTAGACATGTCTACTAAAATAGCAAAATCAAGAGGAATTATTGTCAACAGCTTCGAAGCTCTTGAGCCCAGAGCACTCAAAGCAGTATCTGATGGAATTTGCATCCCTAATGCTCCAACCCCACCAGTTTATACCATAGGACCACTCATTGCGGAAAATGATCGAACAGGTGGTGAGTGTTTGATCTGGCTTGACTCACAGCCCTGCCGGAGTGTCATCTTCTTATCTTTTGGTAGCTTAGGTTCGTTCTCTTCGGCACAATTGAAAGAAATTGCAGTTGGGTTAGAGAACAGCGGTCACCGATTCTTGTGGGTGGTGCGCAGTCCACCGGGTCTGAGCTTGGATGCTTCACTACCAGAAGGTTTCTTGGAACGAACCAAGCAGAGAGGCATGGTGGTGGAGTCATGGGCACCACAAGTAGCAATACTGATGCGGGAATCGGTAGGTGGGTTTGTGACTCACTGTGGCTGGAACTCGATTTTGGAAGCTGTAAGCGCTGGAGTACCAATGATAGCATGGCCACTATATGCTGAGCAACGGATGAATCGGGTGTTTTTGGTAGAGGAAATGAAGCTCGCAATACCAGTGGACGATTCGAAAGAAGGGTTTGTGAGTGCAGCTGAAGTTGAAAAACGGGTTCGACAGATTTTGGATTCTGAGGAAGGGAAAGATATCCGAGAACGAGTTAAGAAGATGAGAGCTGCTGCAAATGCTGCGAAGAGCAAGGGTGGATCGTCTTGTGTTGCGTTGGCCGAGTTGACTGAGTCATGGAAGCGAAATTGAAGGTCAGCCGATTTAGTCAACATTTGGACTGATAGGTGAATTGGTAGATCGAACGAAATAAATTATTATCACCACCTAATTTGGCTTTTCTCTCACCCTCGTGCATCTGTCATGTTTTATAGGTTTGAGTGGCTGTCGCTTTCACTTATTTTTAAGTGTCTTGGTATAAAAGTCCTGCTGTCCATGTGATCCCATAACATTTTTTTTTATTAATAATGGTAATGTAAGGATTTGTCTTTCCATCTGTGCTGTATGCAAGGTGCGATGTTTTGGTGAAGTTCGCCGATTCATCCCTTAGCGAACCTGGTTGAACCGGTGAATTTTGCTGACTTGTTGTCGATATTTCAGGTGGTGAGTTTGAGCATCTTGTCAGAGGTGGAGTTGAGATGACTGGCAACAGAGGCGAAGAAGCAAAATTGTATAGATAGATAAATCGGTTGATTCAATTTGATTTACTTGCAGAGAAGGAGTTAAGTGTCTATTGCGGGAACGCAGTCTGAACCGATGACAAAAGCGTGGATCCAAGCAGGTGAAACCGGGAGGTGAGGCACCGTCTCGGCCTCCCTGCTATGTCTTATTCATCCCAATCTCTGATTGGTCAAGAAGACCAGAGGCGACAATGTAATCGAATCGAATGTAACTAGTAGAATGACAGGCTCTAAAATTTGTGTTTCAGGTTTTACGGTTATTTTTTTTTGACTTGTTTCAGAGAATCGGAGGTTGTTGCAGAGGAGTTGCGGAGGAGGAGTTGTAGAGAATCTGAGGTTTTTCTCTCATTCTTTGGCGGTCGAACCTTCGAGGCTGCTGGAAAATTGTGTATTTCACCGAAGTTTTGGCGATATTCGCGGCCAATTTTCCACAAAATTTTGCAATATCATTTTCGCTTCTTTTTTTAAATTGCTCTCCTATCAAACTCTGTGAAATTCGCTGATATGTTTTATCTTGGCAGTATGGTGTGTTGTATTCCTTATTTGGTTTCTTCTGATGATAATTTTAAAACAAAGATCAACCGAGGGTTAGAAGTCTAAAATGAATGCTAAGAATTCCAATTCAAAATGTTTTACATGCTAAGAATCTCAATCCAAATTCAACTCATAGTTTTTGCAATGCTTTCGCAAATGCACATAATAAAAATTAAGGTTTGTTTTTGAAATGCAATCACCAACTATTTATCATTCCTCGGAATGTGCAAGTTATTTTTGAACGAATTTCATCCCTCTTTACGCTCAGTTTTTAGTGCCAAAGTGAACTACATGAATCCAGAGATTGAAATCTCTAGATCATGACCCTTAGATGAATTAATCTTTACCCTAGTTAGAGCCAATGAAAATCCAAAAACAAATCAGTATGGCTTGGATTTCTAAAATAAATAATATAATGCATAGATATTCTACAAGTATGTCAAATTATTGGTAATCGACCCCTTTTTTCGTCAGAATGATATACCTTGATTAAAAAAAGAGTATATCATTAGTAGTATTTCTACAGTATATTCTACATATTATAACTTAGAAAAATTAATATACTCTTTATCTTATTCTTTAAAGAATATGAGATTTATTCAAAACAAAGAAAGACAAGATTGTTTTTTTTTTTTTTTTTTTTTAATTCCCTCTTGGGGGTGGGGGCCTAAGAACAAGAGGGTTTTCTTAATATACCAAAAACGTTAATCGTCCATTAAGAAATGCATATGCATTTTTAACTTTTAGATTTTGGGAATCAAAGTCCTCCATCCAGTAAAAAAAAAAAAAAAAAAAAAAAAAAAAATCAAAGTTGAGTCTTTACAAATGAAAACGCATTTTCAGTTTTGGATTTTGGAAATCTAAGCCTTCTCCACCCCTTCTCTCCCCAAACCAAAAAATAAATAAATAAATAAATAATAGGAAATCAAACAATTGTGTCCTTGCATAACGATCAAAATTGAAATTGAAATTTTATTTCACTAAGGAAAACATCGTTAAAATCACAAAAAATTAAAGGTAATGACTTAAGGACAACACTATTATAAAATGACAAGACATTAAGAGTTATTTAGGAATTATGAAATTATTTATCCATGAATTAACAAAATTTACTAACAGAGTGTATCATTATGCAAATTTAAGAGACATTTCAAAGTGTCTCTACCAATTTGATATACTTTTGGGGTGTTTATATTTTTTACTAATTACCTTGAGGTGTCCTTCAACCCCACCCCCCCCCATCTTTGGTGGGAAAGCCCATTGACAAGTCTCCCTAACAACGATGCTCTTCATGTTGTTGCGGCATGTGGGCAAAGAAAAAGGTTGGGCGGGCTATAGTTTCCTCATGAAGACCACAAAGTGAAAGTCAGATTAATGGGCACATGATTATCCACCAACCAACCGTGAACCACAATGCCTTTGATACCACACCTCCATATGAAATTTAGAGTCTTTGAAAAATTTTCAATCTCTCAATACGCTTCCAATAAAAGCCCTGATCTTGTGCTTGAACATCCAAATCAGCTCGAATGTGATTCTCATTAAGATTACTCACCATTATGGGGGGTAAGGGGATGAAGAGGCATTATGAATAGGCCTCCAGGTAACGATGGAATCTAGGGTGAAGACTGAAGAGGCCACAGGGGTATCTTTACCATTCTGATTTCTCGTCGAAGCCCTTGTATAAGCAATTAATCTCTCCCTGCAATAATGCTACACCAACCCCAAGAACATGATCGTGGTTTAGTTGCGTTGAGGAAGTCCTTATTAGGAAAGTACTTACTTTTTAACACTCTCACCCATAGGCTGTCTAGTTCATGTATATTATCCCATTGGCTGAAAATGAAGGTGTTGTCATTGTTGGCAACGTAAGAAATAATATTGAGATGGTTGAGTGGTTCATTAGTTGGGTTTAAATCAAGTTGGGTCAGCCAATGGTTCTTTGATATGGGCTTTGATATGGTATATAGCAGCACAATTAAAAAAAAAGTGTTAAAAAGAAAAAGAAGGGTTTTTTTTGCAATCTTTTTTTTTTTTTTTTTTTTAAGATTTAAAAGTGAGGGTTTTCGTTGAGAAAACAAAAAAAAAAAAAAAAACCCGTCTTCTACAGAGCTAAAAAAATCAGAGATTGTGGGAGAAAGAAAATTTGAGAGAAATAAGAAAGTGTTGCTGCAAGGGTTTTGAATTATTCTTCCCCAATATCTTCTATTTCTGAAATTTTGAGAGAGAAGATGTGAAGAAAAGCAAGAAGAAGATGCTGTTGCTCGATTGAAAACAATAGCCTACCTTTCATGGAAAAGAAGAGCTTACTTGAGTATGTCTTCCATTGTTGAACAAAAGAGTAAGAATAGAGAGAAAAAGAAAGGAAACTGTTGCCAGCATGGGTTTTAAGGAGAAGAAAAACAGTTGTTGCTAGTCAGTGTTTTGAACAAAAAGAGGAGGAAGAAGATGCTATGCGAGGGATTTGGAATCGAGTCCTTTTTTTTTTGCTAAACAAGAGAGAAAGTGAAAAGAGAAGGAAGAAGAAGCAGCAAGTATTTGAAATATCTTTTTTCAGAAAACAAGTATTCTATGGTTGAGTAATACTGCTGAAAAACAAAGAGTGAGAGAAAAAGAAGGAGAAAGAAAACAGAAAGAAGATGTTGTTGCATTCTGTGCTCAAGAAGAAAACGAAAGGGAAAAGGAAGCAGCTATGGTTGCTCTTTGTTTAAAGAAAAGTGTTGATGTCCTATAACCGCTACTCTGTGATTAGAAGAAACAAAAAGAAAGATGTTGATCTTAAATTGAAAAAGAGAAAGAAAAGAAAACTGTTGTTGTGTACTTAAAAGGATAAAATCAAGAGAAGATGATGTTACTGCCTGATTTTTAAAAAGTAGAGCAGAAGATAAAGTGGCTGTTGTTACCTGCATTCAAGAAAGAAAAGGGGCTGCTGTTGTCCTGTGTGTAAAAAAAAAAATGCAACAAGGCTGCATTTGAAACAGAGAGCAGAGGTGCAACAAATTTGTGTTTCAAAAAGAGGAAAACTGAGAAAGATTGAAAAGAGAAAGAAGAATTGGAGATAATAAAAAAAATTAATAAAAAAACAACAAATCTTGTTACCAAGCATCTTACACAAGTTGAGGTAAACCGTATTCACAAGTTCTAGTTTATTATTTTCTAGGCTTTGTTTATTAATGAAAAACCTAGATCGTAAATGTAATTTAGGGAATTTGAATTATTGTTTTACATTGTAACCTAGCAAGTTGGAGCTTGTTCAAGTGGTTGGTGCCCTTGTTTGAATTGAATTTTAGACTAAAGCAAGGATTGGTGTTTCTAGACTGTTGTAATAGTCAAAATATCTTGGAATATATTGAGTAATATATAAAACCCTAGGTAGAGTATTACTCCATGGACGTAGGCAGCTTGGCCGAACCATGTAAACTTTGGTGCATTGTGTTTTTGGTTTATTTTTCTTTGTTGTACATATTGGAGTGCCTTGATTGCAAAGTGGTGATACACTGTTTGGTAGACCCTGCAACCATATTATGGTGTGTGGTGGACATGTCCTTGTGCTTTGATAGCTGCGAAATTGTTCCAATCAATCTTGTTTTAAAGAAACTTCACATCAAAGCAAATTTTTAAAGACATTGATTAACCCCCCCCCCCCCCTTTCAGTTTCAACATGGGAATAACAATGTAGAATATGCCATCCCTACTTCTCTAGGAGAGCCAACTTGAAGTCTTCATTATCCCTGAAATAGAGACCTCCAAACCCCTTAGGTTTGCACAACTTATCTCAACTAGTCCAATGGATACCACGATTATCATTATTCTTCCACCAGAAGTTGTTGATGAATCAGGAGAGTCATTGACAAATCCCTTTCGGTGTTAAGAAGACTAACATTGTGTAGGTAGGGAGCCTAGTCGCCACTGATTTCCCAAACTTTGTTAAGCCCCAAAGTATCCACCTCTTTGATGCCTATACATGGACAGATAGCTTCTCATGTTCGTGGCTTGGTAGCTCTACTGAACAGAATTCTAAACTTCAAAAGACTGATTTGTTGGCCCAAAGCAATGCAATAAGATGCTTTAATTTCTCAAACACCAAATCAATTGTTCGCGAACATGAAGCACGATCAATAACACTAGACAGCCCCCCCATTTACATAAAATAAACAGCTACTCGTTTGACATGTCGAATGCATCAAACCAATTTCTCTACTCATTCTTGACTACTTATCTCTTTTGGTAAGAATTCTTGACAACTTGTATGACTTGAAAGGATGATCTAGAGAAACTTTTTTAAGTCCAATCTTTCCACACTGTTACTAGTTTAGGTATTATATAAGATTTTGATATTGTAACTTAGCTTGAAATTTTGTGGACGCCTAAGACTTAGTAAGTGAAGGTCAATGTCCTCTTAGGGTGCTATTCTCTTTTTTCTTTTTTTTTTTTTTGGTAAACTTGGGGGTGCTATTCTCACATGGTCGTTGCTAAGTAAATGCTCTATGCTGTTGCTTTTGTTTAATGCTAGTGATTAGTCATCAAAACAGTGTAAATAAGAAAGGAAACTTTTAAAGGATACTTCAAGATAATTGGTTAAAAGCACTGACGTCTCAAACTATATCAAATTAGTAGTGGTCATCTTTTCTGCTAGAATCGTTAACTAGTTAGGAAATGATGAATGTACTCTAGTTGTATTATTCTATATCTTATAATATAAAATGATGGAATGACAAAGAACTCAAGGAGGAATAAAGAAGATAAAATTTATGATTCTATTTTACTGGGAGCTAGAGATGAAATCACTAGAGATTAAGGGCAATCTAAAAAATATGAAATTATCTAAGCATGAGTTAACGAAAGTTGCTAATGGAATATACTATTGTGCAAACTTAAAAGACATGTTGGGGGTTATTGCCAATTTTCCATAGTTTTGGGGTGTCACGCTTTTCACCATCTTGGGGTTTCGTTGAACTTTCCCAGAAAAAATTAATAAATGAATATTACAATAGAGATCTCTCAATCAATCACCAAAACAATATTATCTCCCCTGTCCTTACTCTCTATTACTCCTAGTCCCCTCTTAAAAGTTTCACCTTCACCTTTGACTCTCCCCCCAACAGTGAAACTTTGGAATCATAATATTTTGTTTGTCAACACTTGGAAGTCTGAGAATAGTCTCTTTTTATAGTTCCCCTTCCCGATTCATCCATGGGCTGTTTATCACTTAGATTTTTAATGACACTTATCCATAGTCCACCAGCTGCTAATCTCTATTCTAACCCTAGGTTAGATCTTTCTCAATTTATCCTTAATTTAGTTCTATTGGCATGTACCAACGAGAGCTCTAATACTGTGTAACTTTTGCTTTCATTTAGTTTCTTTTCTTCATAACAAAAATAAATAAATAAATAAAGTGAACTCTTATCTCTACTTGTTGCCTAATATTTTAAAATGGTCAAACTATTCTCTATTTTTGTCTCTTTAGTTGATTAAAACAATTTTTTTTTTCATCAATTTTTTTCTTCTTTTTCTTCTTTTTTTCTATAAGAATCCATTATGTGTGATTAGGTGTTTTTTATTATATTTTATTTTATGAAGCTTTTTATGTTTAGTTTTTTATTTATAGAGTTTTTATATGTGGATTCTCTTTGTGGACCATAAACTAATGTTGAGATCAATTATCTTTTTTTCTAATCATATATTAACACAATGTATTAAATAAACTTAAGGGGCTCTTTACTCCCTTTACATTTGAAATTTGAATATACTTAATGGCAGCTAATAGTGTTAGTCTGATTAGGATCTGCATGTAATATATTAAATTATGGGGACCTGGCATTAGTTTATGGTCCACTAAAGGGAACTACAGATAAAAAACTCTAATTTATCTCTTAAGTTTTCTTTAATGGAATCTTATGATTATATATAATCATAATTAGTGGATCATGTTAAGTAGATGGAGAAAGAAAAAATTCATCTAATCACATGTAATGTATTCAAATAAAAAAAAAGGGAGAAAAAAATAAAAAATCTAGATAAAAGAAGAAAAAAGAACAAATTATAAAACATAAAAAAATACATTCAAATATATGTTCCAACAAAGAAGGAGAAGAGGAATTAAAAGAAAAAAAAAAGGTTAAAAAGATCAACAGAACTAAACAAAAGGTAAAAACAGAAGGTAGCTCGGCCATTTCAAAATTTAGGGAGAGAAGGAGAGATAAGAGTTCATTATATTGGCAGAAACAAAAGTAAAATTTTTGAGAAAAGAATAAGAGTAAATATAGAGTAAACAACGGGAGACAGAGAAATTTTTTCTGTAAAATTCTCACCTAAAATCCTATGACAAAAATCTCCAAATCTCACAACAATGACTATATGAGAGAACATAATGTACATCAATCAGGTTTTAATCAGGTAAATGGGTAGAACCATCACGTCGGATCATACCATACCCTTGTGTTTCCATATCAGATCTTGAGAAAATAATCACTTGAGGTGTCCACCAAAATATAATGGTATAGGTCAATTTTTTACGTTGGGTACAAGACATGAGTCACATGATAACAAAAAACTCTTAAATGTGAAGAAAAATATCATAGGATTACGACTTTGATAAAAATCCACAAAGACTAAAATGATGATTATAATGTTTCATTTCTCAAGTTCAAGCCTAGAACTTGAAATTAAGAATAAGAATGAATGAAGAACAACACCTAATTAATTGAATAAGTAAATCAAAATCAAGTATCGAGATGATATTACTCCATTTGAAAAAGCTTCAAATATATGACGCAACAAACTTCATCAGATTCAACCTACCAGAATTGGTGCTGGAAAACCATTTGTAGAGCCCAATTGAATTGTTGTTCAAGATCGAAGTTCTAGTTCTTATCGAAGTTTTTAGTCTTTATTAGTAAGGAAGATTTCTTGTCTAAGTCGGCCATTTCAGTAAAAATGTCAACTACAATTACATTTAACTAATATTTCATTAGAAACCACTTGTCACGTTTAGAGATCAAGTGAATCAAATATACAACCCAGATCATATGGACGTTTCCCATTAATTATTCAAGGTATATCCTTTTAAATACTTCAATGAGAAGAAGAATTTAATTAATTCGTATCAATTAGAGAGTTGTCTCTACACCGTGTGGACCTCATGATTATATTTTTGGGGGCTAAAATAGACCCCATGATTGATGATCTAGCAAGTCAATGATGAATCACTATGCATTTTTGTTTGACTTTTCAGAATTCATAATCTCTAGATTTCCTTGTTTGTAACGAAATCCATGGATCTCGAAATAAATATTTTCCATCAAAATTTAAAATTATTGATCTTCTCTTTCTTAAAGCTCAAGTAGATGTAATGGATTAAAATAGAAAAATGGAATGTAATCCACTTGTCAGTGTTGGGAATCTTTACTTGAACGTATGTTAATGAATGACATTTAAATATGATCTATAGGAGATGGATTTAGTTACATGTTTTCATATTCATATACTCATATACGTGAAGATTCATCAAACCACGATCTGTGGGTTCACATGATTCTCTTGATTCTCTTGTTCTTGATTTTCGTTGGACCACTTATCATAAAAAACCATTAAGATGAGTGTTTTCCATGAAAACACCCTATAATTGCATGTAGAAGTTAGATGGTTTTATATAAAATTCTAATGAACAATTGTATAGTTCACAAAGATCCAAATGTGAATGGACTTCACCTCCATAACTTTGTTTGTAACGACCAAATTAGATATTTGAAAAATGATGAATCACTCTCTTTTTATCATTTTAAAAGATAATTTGTTTATTTGGGTCAAACTTTAGTACTATTATTATTTTAAATCTTAAGAGTTAAGAAGAGACCTTTCCCACAATAATTTGGGAGAGACTTAAATCCTAAGTTTTCTGCAATTTTCATTCATGTACTTGGATGGATGTGAAGAATGTTAAAATCTATTCAAATTGGGTCCCCCATGGTGAAATCCATCTAAGATGTCAAATCAATTGCAGACATGAAGATTTACTAGACTCAAAATCCTATATCTAACTAACAATGAAGAAGTAGATCGATGGCATCCCAATGGGTTGAGCTCATGAATGTTCTACATGTTTTTGGCATGAAGAAGTAGTGTTGTCCACATATCACAATGCTTCTTCTGTTGTTCTATCTTCAAATGCTCAAAGATAGTTTTGAGTTAATGGAAGAACTTGAATTAAATTCCGTCAATAAAGCAATGGACATTATTTGATATATCACTCGCTAATGAACAATGATACAAGAGGTGGTGTGGAATTTCACTTCCGTGCTTTCATTTTATGCACAAACTCTTGTCTACAACATTTTTAGGGTTTATACATTTTATTGCTTATTCAAAGTTTGCTAGTAAGATGCTTATTTCATGACCCTATCAAGGAAGCTGTTCCATAAGTCATAGTTTTCCATTTATGAGCCATGTAGTCATTTAAAACGGCACCCAATCCTGAAAGGAAATCACTTGAAAGTTGAAAAGAAAAAGAAAGTCATTTCCAAGAAAAACATAAAAGATACACACACAGATAGTTAACATACTATGTATGACTAGCATACCTATTCGTCTTCCAATAATACATCTATATTCTATATGTAAATCACCTGAATTCTGAATCCATGTATTCCTTCGCAACCTTATGGTCCATCTTTTGTTCTCTTCCTTAACGTTTTTTTGGTAAAATTTCTCTTCCTTACATAGTTAAGACCATATGGTGTGTATTGTATTTTAGCCATTCCCTTGTAATTTTTGATGGTTTAAACAAAACCATTAAAGTTGACTTTCACCCAGTGCTTAGAGAATAATCTCCAATTACGAAAATAAATCTGTAGATTATGTGAAATTTTAACTGTCTAATTGGCCAACTAATTTCTAGCTAGCACTGCCTTTATGTTTTATCATATTGTGAAGAACCACTACAAGCTAATGGCATGTGACCTGTATTAATTTGAAGTATAAAGTTAGATTGGAATATTGTAACCTTCCCTATGGCTTGCACGTCTAAATCATAATCAGTTTCGCTTGATTAAATTTTACAATTGGGTTTCATCCAACCTTCATTTCCCTCACTATAAATACTCAAGCTTCGTCTGTAAAGTCTCATCATCCCTTGCTCTACGTTTCTGATCTTCCTTTGCATTCTTCTTCTGTTTTCTGCTTTCTGCTTCCCTGTGATCTGACTTAGAAGACGAGAGAAATACGCAATGGGTTCTGTTGGAGAAGTCTATGAAGCAAACCGTGCAGAGGGTCCAGCCACTGTATTGGCCATTGGCACAGCAAATCCACCGAATGTTCAGTACCAGAGCGAATTCCCTGAGTTCTACTTCAACCTCACAAACGGCAACAACATGCCTGAGTTGAAGGAGAAGTTCAAGAAAATCTGTAAGTACTGCCAGTTACAATATTAGTAAACTGTGCCTGCAAACCTATGATGTTTATCTTCACATATGTTCTCAAACAGGGTTTGGGGTTAATATTTCATTTATTGTGTGAAAATTCAACCATAATATAATAAAAAAGATCATCAACCATATAGAACCTCCCTCTCTAGTTAAGTATTATATGAATATACAGCTTAATGAAAGGGTAGGGGTTAGGAAAAAGATTCATTTGATACATGTTTAAGTTTATTTCCATCAAAATGACAAGTATTTTTTGTTGTTTCAAACAGGTGAGAGGTCGACAGTCACAAAACGCCACACCTTCTTGACTGGAGAGATGGTGAAAGAGAACCCAAAATTGTTCGATAATAAAGCTTCAACAATTGATGCACGACAAGACATTATGGTAGCTGAGGTACCAAAGTTGGCCATGGAAGCTGCAATCAAAGCTATCAATGAATGGGGCCAACCCAAATCAAAGATCACCCACATTGTTTTCACTACCATTTCTGGTGTTGATGCTCCTGGTGCAGATTTTCAGCTAATCAAACTCCTTGGCCTTTCCCCAACTATTCGACGTGTGATGATGTACCACCTAGGATGCTATGGTGGTGGCTCTGTGCTCCGTGTTGCCAAAGACCTTGCTGAGAATAACAAAGGTGCTCGTGTGCTTGTTGTTTGCTCAGAGGTAAACTCTGTTAGTGCCTTCACAGGACCTGATGAGACAGACTTGCATGCACTATTAGCTTCGGCAATATTTGGAGATGGATCAGCAGCTCTTATAGTTGGTGCAGACCCTGTTGAGGTTGAACGTCCATTGTTCCAAATTTTCTCAGCAGGGACTCGGATTCTCCCAGACTCGGAAGAAATGGTTGCTGGCCACTTGCGTCAATCAGGACTTTCACTCAGTCTAACTAAGGATGTGCCCAAAACTATTGCTGCCAATCTTGGAAAATGCATGGAGGAAGCATTTGGCAAAGTAGGTATCGACGATTGGAACTCAATTTTCTGGGTAAGTCACCCTGGAGGACCTGCAATTTTGGACTTAATCCAAATGACACTCCGTTTGAAAGATGAGAAACTCCAGGCATCAAGGAAAGTGTTAAGTGAGTTTGGTAATATGTCAAGCCCTACAGTGTTGTTCATTTTAGATGAGATGAGGAAGAAATCTATAAGGGAAGGAAAAACCACAACTGGTGAAGGATTTGAATGGGGTGTGCTGTTAGGGTTTGGACCCGGACTTACAGTGGAGACAATTGTCTTGCGTAGCTTCCCTACAGTTTCAGTTCAATGAGTAAACAAGTGTTCAGCTACAATATCAAAGATTATCAAAGGAATGCGACCTAATAGTAGTGAAGGACTTTCCTAACTTGCTGCAGTTTGATCATTCATGAGTGAATGATCAATGGTTTGCTTATAACTATATTTGGCTCTTATTATGTTCTCTTGTTGGGGATAGGGACCAGATGTTTACAGGTGTGTGAATTTACTGTTATTTTATGATTAATTTCTGTTGGAATAAAGATATTTTCATAATAAAGATATTTTCATTTACAGAGTATTCTTTCTAATGCTTTTAAATCTCCACCCTTTATCTAGAGTGATACTTTTTGAATTTCGAGTATTTTTTTTTTTTGAATAAAAGTATCAGACCTTATTTAATTATAATTGGAGAAAACTAATATACATGGACAGCTTGTAAAAATGAATTTATTATCCTCAATTGAAACAAAATTTTTGAATAAAAAGATTTTATTATAAATTCAATCGATTCAAATGGAGGAGTCAAGCTCATCTTTACCCATGTGGGCATGAAATCCCCCACCTGTCCAATCTCAATCTCCTTACCCCTGTGGCATTGAAATCTCCCCACCCGACCAGTCTCTCTCTCTCTCTCTCTCGTTTTCTTTCTAATTCTACCCTCACTTGTCCCTCTTCTCTACAATTCATCATCGAACTTCTCTCCCTCTATGTTCTTCAAATCAAAGCTCTACCATGCCATATCGGCAACTCCCTCACACTTCCTTAATAACACCCCTAATCTTTCTGTAACGGAACATTAAAAAATTCAAAATTTGAATGTTCCATTGACAAAGTGAGCCACTTTAGAAACTCAACCACCAAATTCTCAAACTTAAGTCTCAATCAAACTCAATTGAATTTCTTTGAATTGTAATACACTTGTAACTCTCCCTAAATTCCAATATAAATTAGATACTTCTTATCATGAGAACGGTAGAGAAGAAACTTCCCTCAAACCTTATATGGTACCAGTTGCCGCTGCCCGCTGACTTACGTCGCCGAAATCATGTCTTCCTCTTCAGAAACTTCTGCCCAAACCACCTCTGCTTCCTCACTTCTAATTTCTCCTTCTAATATTATCTCTTTACTCCCTGTAAAGCTGGATCGGAGTAACTACCTAATCTGGAAGTTACAGTTCATGCCACTACTTCATGCGCATGATCTAATTGGTTACATTGATGGCAGCGTCTCTCCTCCTCCTCCAATCTTATCTTCTTCCCCAACTTCCTTTGCTATTGCCTCACCAACTCCCAACCCAGCTTACCTACAGTGGTGCAAGCAAGATCAAATCATCCTAAGTTGGATCATCTCTTCTCTTACTGAAATTTCACTCTCTCATATTGTCGGTGTGTCTACCTCTCATGAAGCATGGCGCAAACTGGAGCGTATATATGCGTCTCAATCCCAAGCCCGTGTGATGCACCTCAAGTACCAACTTTTCCAATTGAAGAAAGGCAATTCTTCCATGCTCGAATATATTCAGAGGATGAAAGCCATAGCCGATCATCTTGCTGCCTAGTCCTGTTTCAGATTCTGATTTAATCCTGGGCATTCTTTGCGGCTTGGGTTCCGACTATGAATCCTTTGCTGCCTCAATCACCACCAGACTAGAACCAGTTGCAGTTGATGATTTCATTGGCATGTTACTCAGCCAGGAAATTCTTCACGAACAACGGGAGATCATATTGCAGTAAAAACTCACTTCTCCACTCAGCCCCATAGTGGGAAAAGTCGTGTATCCTATCCTTTTCATAACCGCAATCTTGGCCGATCCACTTCTTCTTATGGTGGTAGAGGTAAAGGGTATTCTCATCCTAATTTTCAGCATACTAATCATTTTAAATCAACTATAGGTGGCTGCCAAATTTGTTTCCGCAGCAACCACACTGCTGCAACATGCTATAATTGATAAAATCTTTCTTATCATCCTCCTACGCCAACTGCTGCACCTGCTGTTTCACCTCCTTTGATCCCGAATGGTACCTGACTCTGGAGCAACCCATCACATCACCTCTGATATGGGAACATTGACCACTAGTTCTCCCTACAATGGGATTGACAATCTGTGCGTAGGCAATGGTGCAGGTTTGCAAATAAAAAGTATTGGAACTTCTATTTTTCATTCTCCCTCACGTTAGTTTCACTTGCATGATGTCTTACATGTTCCCAATATCACCAAGAATTTATTATCAGTTAGCAGATTCACTGATGATAATAATGTTGTTATGGAATTTCACCCTGATACTTGTTATGTGAAGGACTCATGTACCGGGAAAATTCTGCTCCAAGGACCGATTAAAGATGGTCTATATCAGCTTCCTTCTCCATCGCCATCCATCTCACCCACTGTTCACATTGGCGAAAGGGTTTCCAAGTCGATTTGGCATGACCGATTAGGGCATCCTTCCATCAAGTGCTTGGAGTCTATTCTTTGTCAACATTCTATGTCGGTTGCTCCCTCGTCTTCCGTCAGTCTGTGTCTCATGTCAAATGGGAAAAGCTCACAAATTACAATTTAGGGTAAATCACTCAATTGCTAATTCTCCGTTTGAATTATTGCATTCAGATTTTTTGGGTCCACCCCACATTCCTTCCCTTCAAGGTTTCAATTATTATATATCATTTATCAATGATTTTAGCAAATTTACATGGATGTTTCCTCTTAAGTCTCGGTTTGATGTATTCTCTGTCTTCAAGCAATTTTATGCTCATGTTGCAAATATTTGTCATGCTAAATTGAAGGTTTTTCAATCTGATGGGGGCCAAGGAATATCAAATTTTTTATAAATTTTTCAATGCTAATGGCATTATTCATCAGTATTCTTGCCCTCATACATCTGAACAAAATGGTCGTGTAGAGCATAAGCATCGCCATATTGTAGAAACAGGCCTCACTTTAATGGCTCGTGCATCCGTTCCTATGACATTTTGGGCTTCTGCATTTGAGACAGCAGTATACTTAATTAACATGTTGCCTACTCCATTACTACAAAATAGGTCTCCTTATGAAGTTTTGTTCAAAAAAACTACCAGATTATACACTTCTATGCACCTATGGATGTACATGTTATCCCTTATTACGTCCTTATAACAGGTTCAAGTTACAAACCAAATATAGCTTGGATTTATTGCATCCAGCAAATATGATTGATGCTAAACCCATGCCCACTCCCAGTGCCACCTCCACAACAGTGCCACTCAGCAGTATCAAATTTGAGTATCCAACCCTATATCGGAATATCGTAGGTGCACTACAATATTTGATTTTAACAAGGCCGGACATTGCTTTTGCTGTCAATCGTGTGTGCCAATTCATGCACAAGCCTTTGTTGGATCACTGGGCTGCCTTTAAAAGAATTCTTAGATATGTGAAGGACAATGTCAACTTTGGTATACTACTTCAAAAGGCTATGGTGCAAGTCCTAACAGCATACACAAATGCAGATTGGGCTGGCTGCCCCTATGATCGCAAATCGACAAGTGCTTACTGCATTTTCCTTGGAACCAACCCAATCTCTTGGAGGTCAAAGAGGCAACCCACCGTGGCAAGGTCATATACTAAGTCAGAGTACAAAGCAGTGGCAAATGCACCAGCAGAATTGATGTGGTTGCAACAACTCCTCAAGGATCTTGGTCATTCAATCCCTACCCCCATTTTGTATTGTGATAATATTCGGTGCAACCTACCTAGCAGTCAATCCTCTGTTTCATGCCCGCACAAAGCACATTAATTGAAATAGACTATCACTTCGTCAGAGAACGCGTGGCCAACAAGTATCTCCATGTGCGTTTTGTATCGAGTCATGATCAATTGGCTGACATCCTAACTAAAGGTTTACCAGAACCATGGTTCAAGGCATTACGATCCAAGCTCAGCGCTCACACGTAGGCCGCTTCACTTGCGGGGAGGTGTAACGGAACATTTAAATTTTAAAAATTCAAAATTTGAATGTTCCATTGACAGAGTCAGCCACGTTAGAAACTCAACCACCAAATTCACAAACTCGAGTTTCAATCAAACTCAATTGAATTTCCTTGAATTGTAATACACTTGTAACTCTCCCTAAATTCCAATATAAATTAGATAGTTCTTATCGTGAGAACGGTAGAGAATAAACTTCCCTCAGAAACCTTTTATCTCAGATGTTATACTGCCGGAGGTGGTGGTGGGATTTCTTGAGTTCTTAACCATCTGCATATCCATCAGTATCCTTGCCAGAAATGAATGTCCATAGTTCTCATCGTTGTAGATGCCATCAAGCCATAGACCACCAAAACTGGAGCTTACGCTGCTGATGGGCAAATAAATACAGAAACCACATTGTTCCATGTAGTAGTGCCCATTTATCTCCCAAGTCTGGCGGCGACAAATTAGCCTGCCCACATTTCATTGGATTCTAATCTCTATAAGAATCTCACAGATCTGTTAACGTTGTCAACTATGAAGGTTGGCTGAAATTGGATGATTTTAAAATCTCTGGAATTTCATTAGTCCTACCTGATTAAATTACAAAGAGAGCTTCAGACAAAGGCGAATTCAAGGGATTTGATTTACTTTGCAAGTTGGATTTTTTTTTTTTTTGAATCCGAAGAGTTTATATATAGGGTGGGGGAATATTACTAATATTACTTTGCAAGTTGGATTTGGTTGAATATTTCTCACAACTCACAAGTAGAGGATTACGTGCCCCACATGAAATTAATGTGAAACCCAACGAGTTTATAATCATTTAAAGGTAAACGTGATTGGATTAAACATGATTTAATATTAGGCTAATTACTAATAATATTGCTTAATTACTACTTTATTCTTTACTTTTTTTTAAATTACTGATCTAACCTTAGACTCTTCCTATAATTAGTATTTACTAATGCCTCTTGCCATTAAGTTATGTTAGTTAAGTCATAATGTGACGTTTTGACTTATCATAAAATTAAAAAACAATTCAAAGATATTTACTTACATACACTTTATATTAAATTATATTACTACTCTTAATAATTAGGAAAAAAATTATTATAATTAAATAATCTAATCGTTTTCAAAATATAAGGAAATAAAAAAAAATGATAATTCTTTATATTTTACTTGTTATTTATTTACTTTTTAATTTGACAGTATCAAATCTTAGAAAGTTCTTACTTCTAATCTATTTTTATTTATTTACTTTTTAATTTGACATTATCAAATTAAGGAAGTTCTTATTATTAATAGATTTTTTTTTTTGTGTGAATCCAAAATGATAAGAATATAAGTGTAAAATTGGTGTTTCATGTAGTTTTCTTTTTCTTTTTCTAAATGAGGATAATATTGTTTTTTTTTTTTTTTTTTTTTGTTTCTTAATTATAGAAAGACAAAATAGATATTAAACATTCAACTATAACTATCCCTTAACACCGTTAAAACTGAGGGAAGCAACAATAATTTCATAAAAAGTAGGGTTCTTTAGTAAAAAGTATTAGTACAAAGGAGAATAGTAATTATCCCTTTAATACTTGCAGCATTATTTACGGTGAGATGGCAACATATATAACTATTTAACATAATTTTTTAATTAAAAAAAAAAAAACATTGAAAACTATGACTTGACAGTTTACATTTTATTTGTCTCTTACAAACAAACATTAGAAAATGTTTCAACATGAAAATGTTTATGTTGAAACAAGCAGAACTCAAGGACGAGACTGCTTACAAAAGCCATGATCTATATTGCAGGCCCTGAGCTTTTACTTAATGAGCTGAAATTGTAGGGATGCTACGCAACCCTATTGTCTCTATTGTCAGGCCTGGCCCAAATCCCAAAAGTACACCCCATTCAAACCCATCACCAGTTGTAGGTTTTCCTTCCTCCTTTGACTGCTTTCTCATTTCATCCATGATGAATAATACTGTAGGGTTAGACATGTTACCATATTCACTCAATACTTTCATTGATGCCTTCAATTTATCTTCATTCAAGTCAAGTGTCTTTTCGACTAAATCTAGAATTGCAGGTCCACCTGGGTGACTAACCCAAAAAATTGAGTTCCAATCATTAATACCGAATTTTTCGAATGATTCCTCTATGCATTTCCCGATATTTGCAGCAATGGTTTTGGCCACATCCTTGGTTAAGCTGATTGCAAGACCTGTTTGACGCAAGTGTTCAGCTACCATTTTTTCTGAATCTTGGAGAATTCGGGTTCCTGAAAAAAATAAGTTGTAACAACAGATGTTCGACAGAGATGTCAAGATCAGCACCAACTACCAAACCTGCTGCACTATCTGCAAATATTGCCATCCCTAGTAGGGCATGCAGGTGAGCTACATCAGGCCCTTTGAATCCGCTGACAGAGTTCAGCTTTGAGCAAACAACAAGTACACGTGCTTCTTTGTTATTCTCTGCAAGGTCCTTCAAAGTTTATACATTTTGTTGCTTATTCAAAGTTTGCTAGTAAGATGCTTATTCATGACCGTATCAAGGGAGCCTTTCCATAAGTCATAGTTTTCTGTTTATGAGCCATGTAATCATTTAAAACGTCATCCTGTCCTACAAGGAAATCATTCGAAAGGTGAAAAGAAAAAAAGAAAGTCATTTCAAAGAGAAAAATAATAGATACACACGAATAATTAGCATATTGTGTACGACTAGCATCCCTATTCGTCTTCCAATAATACATATATATTCTATATGTAAATCACCTAAGTTCTGAATCTATGTATTCCTTCACAACCTTATGGTCCATTTTTTTTTTGGGGGGGGGGGTAAATTTTCTCTTCCTTATATAGTTAAGACCATATGGTGTGTATTGTATTTAGCCTTTCCTTTGTAATTTTTTATGGTTTAAACAAAACCATTAAGGTGCCAATGGAGGAGTAGTAGGAAGGTTAGGAACCTACTTCTCAGTGGAGAGGTCATGGATTCAACTCCTACCGGCATATATAATATCCCTATCCCTATATATAAAAAGCGCATTTGTATAAAAAAAAAAACAAAACCATTAAAGTTGACTTTCACCTGTGTTTAGAGATATTCACCAATAACGAAAATAAATCTTTGTAGATTATGTGAAATTTTAAGTGTCTAATTGGCCAAAAATTTCTAGCTAGCACTGCCTTTATTTTTATAATATTGTGAAGAACCACTACAAGCTAGTGGCATGTGACCTGTATTATTTGAAGTATAAAGTTAGGTTGGAATATTGTAACGTTCCCCTATGGCTTGCACGTTTAAATCATAATTAAATTTTACAATAGGGTTTCATCCAACCTTCATTTCCCTCACTATAAATACTCAAGCATCGTCTGTAAAATTTCATCATCCCTTGCTCTACTTTTCTGATCTTCCTTTGCATTCTTCTTCTGTTTTCTGCTTTCTGCTTCCCTGTGATCTGACTTAGAAGACGAGAGAAATACGCAATGGGGTCTTTTGGAGAAGTCTATGAAGCAAACCGTGCAGAGGGTCCAGCCACTGTATTGGCCATTGGCACAGCAAATCCACCGAATGTTAAGTACCAGAGCGATGTCCCTGAGTCCTACTTCAACCTCACAAACAGTAACCACATGCCTGAGTTGAAGGAGAAGTTCAAGAAAATCTGTAAGTACTGCCAGTTACAATATTAGTAAACTGTTCCTGCAAACCTATGATGCTATCTTCACATATGTTCTCAAATAGGGTTTGGGGTTAATGTTTCATTTATTGTGTGAAAATTCAACCATAATAATAAATAATTAAAAAATAAAAAAAAATCATAAACCATATAGAGCCTCCCTCTCTAATTAAGTTGTATATGAATATACACCTTAATGAAAGGGTAGAGGGGTAAGGAAAACGATTCATTTTTTACATGCTTAATTTTATTTTCATCAAAATGACAAGTATTTTTTCGTTGTTTCAAACAGGTCAGAGGTCGGGAATCACAAAACGCCACACCTTCCTGACTGAAGAGATGGTCAAAGAGAACCCAAAATTGTACGATAATAAAGCTTCAACAATTGATGCACGACAAGACATTATGGTAGTTGAGGTACCAAAGTTGGCCATGGAAGCTGCAACCAAAGCTATCAATGAGTGGGGCCAACCTAAATCAAAGATCACCCACATTGTTTTCACTACCATTTCTGGTATTGATGCTCCTGGTGCAGACTTTCAGCTAATCAAACTCCTTGGCCTTTCCCCAACTATTCGACGTGTGATGATGTACCACCTAGGATGCTATGGTGGTGGCTCTGTGCTCCGTGTTGCCAAAGACCTTGCTGAGAATAACAAAGGTGCTCGTGTGCTTGTTGTTTGCTCAGAGGTAAACTCTATTAGTGCCTTCACAGGACCTGATGAGACAGACTTGCATGCACTATTAGCTGCAGCAATATTTGGAGATGGATCAGCAGCTCTTATAGTTGGTGCAGACCCTATTGAGGTTGAACGTCCATTGTTCCAAATTTTCTCAGCAGGGACTCGGATTCTCCCAGACTCAGAAGAAATGGTTGCTGCCAACTTGTGTCAATCAGGACTTTCACTCAGTTTAACTAAGGATGTGCCCAAAACTATTGCTGCCAATCTTGGAAAATGCATGGAGGAAGTATTTGGCAAAGTAGGTATCAATGATTGGAACTCAATTTTCTGGGTAACTCACCCTGGAGGACCTGCAATTTTGGACTTAATCCAAATGACACTCCGTTTGAAAGATGAGAAACTCCAGGCATCAAGGAAAGTGTTAAGTGAGTATGGTAATATGTCAAGCCCTACAGTGTTGTTCATTTTAGACGAGATGAGGAAGAAATCTATAAGGGAAGGAAAAACCACAACTGGTGAAGGATTTGAATGGGGTGTGCTGTTAGGGTTTGGACCCGGACTTACAGTGGAGACAATTGTCTTGCGTAGCTTCCCTACAGTTTCAGTTTAATGAGTAAACAAGTGTTCGCCTACAATATCAAAGATTATCAAAGGAATGCGACCTAATAGTAGTGAAGGACTTTCCTAACTTGCTAAAGTTTGATCATTCATGAGTGAATGATGAATGGTTTGCTTGTAACTATATTTGGTTCTTACCATGTTCTCTTGTTGGGGATAGGGACCAGATGTTTACAAGTGTGTGAATTTACTGTTATTTTATGATTAATTTCTGTTGGAAGAAAGATATTTTTATAATAAAGATATTTTCATTTACAGAGTATTGTTCCTAATGCTTTTAAATCTAGAGTGATACTTCTTGAATTTCAAGTATTTTCTTTTTTTGAATAAAGTATGAGAACTTATTTAATTGTAATTGGAGAAAACTAATAGGAACCCAAATACTCAATCTCGCTGTAGTAATTACTCCCAATACACCCAATCTCAGAGGTTCTTAAAGCATTCAAGGAAAATGATCACACCAGTAATCCAAACCATAATTTAGAAACACAAGCCACGAGCCAGCATCACCCCCTTCATAAAACCTGCAAATTCAAGCTGTATTCAACTGAAAAGAGGTGAGTACTACAAGGTTACTATCACTAAACACTCCTCTCCCTCTATGTTCTTCAAATGAAAGCTCTACCTTGCCATATCCGCAACTCCCTCACACTTGCTTATATAACACCCCCAATCTTTCTGCCGGAGGTGGTGGTGGTGGGATTTCTTAACCATCTGCATATCTATTAGTATCCTTGCCAGAAATGAACTCATCGTTGTAGATGCCATCAAGCAATAGACCACCAAAACTGGAGCTTACGCTGCTGATGGGCAAAAACCACATTGTTCTATGTAGTAGTGCCCAGTTATCTCCCAAGTCTGGCGGCGACAAAATAGCCTGGTGTACGTGTTGCAATAATAGCCACATTTCATTGGATTCTAATCTCTATAAGAATCTCACAGATCTTTTGTCAAGTATGATGGCTGGCTGAAATTGGATGATTTTAAAATCTCTGGAATTTCATCAGTTCTACCTGATTATTGTAAGCTCTCAAACGGTAGGGAAAGCAGCTAGAAGGTCCCTTAAAATACAAAGAGAGCTTGAGATTTGATTTACTTTGCAAGTTGGATTTGGTTGAATATTTCTCACAACTTACAAGTAGAGGATTACGTGCCCCACATGAAATTAATGTGAAACCCAACGATTTTATAATCATTTAAAGGTAAACGTGATTTAATATTAGGATATTTACTAATACTATTGATTAATTACTACTTTATTCTTTATTTTTTTTCAAATTACTGATCCAACTTTAGATTTTTCCTATAATTACTAATACCTCTTGCCATTAAGTTCTGTTAGTTAAGTCATAATGTAACGTCTTTGATTTATCTAAAAATTTAAATATAATTCAAAGATTTTACTTAATTACACTTTATATTAAATTATATTACTACTCTTAACAATTAGGAAAAAATTATTATAATTAAACAGTCTTATTCTCTAATCAAAATAAGGGGGAGCAAAGAAAGAAAAAAAAATGGTTTTCAAAATATAAGAAAATAAAAAAAATGGTAATTCCTTATATTTTACCTTTTATTTATTTACTTTAATAATTTGACAGTATCAAATCTTAAAAAGTTCTTACTTCTAATCTATTTTTATTTTTTAATTTGACATTATCAAATTTAGGAAGTTCTTATTATTGATAGATTTTTTTTTTTGGTGAATCCAAAATGATAAGAATACAAGTGTAAAATTGGTATTTCATGTAATTTTCTTTTTCTTTTTCTAAATGAGGATAATATTATTTTTTTGTTTCTTAATTCTAGAAGGACAAAATAGATATTAAAAATTCAACTATAACTATCCCTTAAAACCGTTAAAACTGAGGGAGCAACAATAATTTCATAAAAAGTAGGATCCTTTTAGTAATTAAGTAATAGTACAAAAGTGAATAGTAATTATCCCTTTAATATTTGCAGCATTATTTATGGTGAGATGGCAACATATATAATTATATAACATAATTTTTTGATAAAAAACAAAAAAAAAAAAAAAAATTGAAAACTATGACTTGACAGTTTACATTTTATTTGTCTCTTACAAACAAACACTAGAAAATATTTCAACATGAAAATGTTGATGTTGAAACAAGCAGAACTTAAGGACAAGACTGCTTACAAAAGCCATGATCTATATTGCAGGCCCTAGGCTTTTACTTAATGAGCTGAAACTGTAGGGATGCTACGCAGCACTACTGTCTCTATTGTCAGGCCAGGCCCAAATCCCAAAAGTACACCCCATTCAAACCCATCACCAGTTGTAGATTTTCCCTCCTCTTTTGACTTCTTTCTCATTTCATCCATGATGAATAATACTGTAGGGCTAGACATGTTACCATATTCACTCAATACTTTCCTTGATGCCTTCAATTTATCTTCTTTCAAGTCAAGTGTCTTTTCGACTAAATCTAGAATTGCAGGTCCACCTGGGTGACTAACCCAAAAAATTGAGTTCCAATCATTAATACCGAATTTTTCGAATGATTCCTCTATGCATTTCCCGATATTTGCAGCAATGGTTCTGGCCACATCCTTGGTTAAGCTGATTGCAAGACCTGTTTGACGCAAGTGTCCAGCTACCATTTCTTCTGAATCTGGGAGAATTCGAGTTCCTGCAGAAATAAGTTGGAACAACGGACGTTCAACAGAGATGTCAGGATCAGCACCAACTACCAAAGCTGCTGCACCATCTGCAAATATTGCCATCCCTAGTAGGGCATGCAGGTCAGCTACATCAGGCCCTTTGAATCCGCTGACAGAGTTCAGCTCTGAGCAAACAACGAGTACACGTGCTCCTTTGTTATTTTCTGCAAGGTCCTTCGCCACACGAAGCACAGATCCACCACCATAGCATCCAAGATGATACATCATCACGCGTCGAGTAGTTGGGGAAAGACCAAGAAGTTTAATGAGTTGGAAGTCAACTCCAGGTGCATCAACACCAGAGATGGTAGTGAACACAATATGAGTAATCTTTGATTTGGGTTGTCCCCATTCTTTGATAGCTTTATTTGCAGCTTCCATGGCCAATTTAGGTACCTCAGACACCATAATATCTTGACGTGTGTCAAGTGATGGAGCTGTTGGATCATAGAGTGCAGGATTCGCTGCGATCATTTCATCGGTGAGGAAGGTGTGGCGTTTAATAATTGTCGAACTTTTACCTGCATCAACCACATGAAAAAGGCCATCATTAAGTGAATTGGTTTATATGAAATGATCGGATTAGCCATCATTTGAAGAAAACATGTAGGAAATGATAGTACTTACAAATACGTTTCAACTTTTCCTTCAACTCAACCTTATCCTCACTCTTAGTGGTTCTAAAGTAGAAGTCGGGGAAGTCAGTCTGGTACATGGTGTTGGATGGATTTGCAGTGCCAATTGCCAGCACAGTTGCTGGACCCTCAGCATGCTGAGCTTGATAGATGTCTCCAACCGAACCCATTTCTTACTATTCTGCGTTGCTGTGAGGTGATCACAAGAGAAAAACTGAAAGATCAGAAAGAAGAAGAATATGAAAACAAAACTGCAAGCGATGATGAAGCAAAAGAGCCGATGCATCGGTATTTATAATGGAAGGTGTGTTAGGTGGGTTGACAATTACAACTATCTTCTGTTAAAAATAATGCAAACCCATTTGATTAATTTATTATTTAACAAGTATGGCATACCAAGGACAATGAAAATCATGCAGTTTGAAATAACTAGGTCAAAGAAACAAAAATAAATTTTTGAGAAAACTCACCTACTCAGCAGGCCTGTTAGGTTAAAAATCAACTTCAAAATGTTATTCTCTACTAACACTTGGCGTTCAATCTTATTTGATTCCAGTTGAACAAATCTCCAGATGACGGGGTTTCCAAAGCCCAAATCTCTGAAATTTCTGAGGTGACTCTGAAGTCATTCTTGTGTGATTCAGTCAAAAGAGGGTGGTAGAGTCCAACAAAACATGACAAAATCTCTCTTTGACTTTGAGGTTGCAGGCTCTGAAATGTACCGATGGATAGATAAACTTGGTTTTAATGCAAAGGGGTTGAATAGTATAAACTTTTCAGGAAACCGAGTCAATTTAGGAGTTCTATCATCTATGGTTGGCCCTTCACCACGGCAGCTGACTATAGAACTCCAAAGTGGTTCATAATATATGGAAATAAAGACTGAAGGCTAGAGCTAGACCATTTCTTCACCATCGAATTTTGTCGATGAAAAGTATAAGCAAGCTTAATCTAAATTCTATTTCATCCATGTTGATGCTTCTGTGCGAGTGGTTAAGCAGACAACGGCAAGATATGTGTGTTGATTGATGACAATTGTAATGGATTCTTAAAGGGCATGTTGCGTTGAGTTGTCCTTGTTATTGTCTTACACACAAAGAATAAAAGGTATTAAATGATCTATGCTATCGATGGTTATATTGAATGTGAATCATTCCATCTCTGAGAACTACTTGTGAGGTCTTATATGAATAATGACTCGTCACACACAGAGAGAGAGGAGGTGTATTTTAGTTAGCAATCACTTGCACGAGAAGCTGCAGCTTTTTTTTTTTTTTTTTTTTTAAATTATACTGGAAGATTTATTGATTCATTTCTAAAGTCAAGACACCTAGCTATATTTCGCTGCAAGCGAAGTGGTAAAACATTGAAGATAGTGAATGAATATGTACGCAGTGTAGGAGATTTATTAAAGTTCTTTCGAAGTTGATGTTCAAACTCATCTCTTTATTATTGTTTTCCATCAATGACTTGACGTTGAGGTGCGTAGGAACACCGCCACCTCTATGACAAAATAGTGAGGCATTGGTTTTATCGATGACTAATGTCTATATCATAAACTATTCAATCTACTACATCATGCACTTGTAGCTGATTAACAAATCAACTTGGACTAAAAGAGCTTTGCATTTTGTTTTCAATATTTTTATACTTCCATGATCAATCCTCAAAATTGTTGATGGGTATCCAAGATTGGAAGGAATTTTAGAATTATATGCTAAGAATAATTTACTGTTATTGAGAAATTAACGGCTAGAAACAATTGCTGAAGATGATCAGTTTGATACATTCTTTATAGTTAGGTGAGACACACCAAGTTTTAGGTGAATAAATTTACAAGTTATTATGTTTGAATCACTTATTATGGATTGAAACTCATGTTACATTACTAATGTGTCCAAAATTATGTTGAAATTGATACCGTTATATCCAATTAACTTCTATTGTTAAATGATCAAAGTACCCTCATATAATATGAAAGAGATAAAATTACTAATATACCCTTGTATTTCATATCCTATCCAATGCTTAGGTGGTTGAACGGATTTCCACTTCACCCATCTTTTTCTTTCACCCTGCTACCTGGAGGACACCCTCTCTCTCTCTTTCTCCCCTTCATTCTTCTCTTTCCTTCAGTAAGAATGCATGGGTAAAATACAAGATTAAAATTCGGACTTCTTCTTCACTGCCAGATCAATCTGAGTCTCTCCAATCCGAAATTTCCAAGACCTAAACACTAAAATAACCAACAAATTCGAAGAATGAGGGAGTCTGTTGTTTGAGCTATCCAACAACCGAATGCATTTAGAGAAATCGAGTTCGAGATGGAGAGATGACAAAGACAAAACTCAAGATCGAGTTTTGAGTTGAATTGAAATGACTATAGGTAGGGTTTTCATTTCAGCAAGTGAGCGACAAAAAGCGTGAATTTAGAAATTTGTTTGCGATTTTGTTTTTATTTTTTCCTATGATTCTTTCTCGTTGGATTGGGCAACATGCATTTGGAAGTCCTCTTCACTGCCTGGGCAGCAGGTTACATGCTGGCGTATTTTCCATGGTAAACTACCAGTGGATAATTTTCTCGTGATGAAGGGAATCTTGTTGGTTTCTCACTATAGTTTGTGTGATCAGAGGACTTGCATCATCTTTTACCTCAATGGCTATTTGCTCGCATCTGTCGGAGGACTTGGCAGCAAAGTTATGGGAACTGGGAAGGTTTGGGTGGTCACACCTCTCTTCATGAGGGTTATAGCCTTATAGGGCGTGGAAACAGCAGACAAAGTCAACCCTCTTGGGGCCAGCTTGAATGCATGGTTGTCTCCTTCTTCTTTACTACTTTGGATGGTTCGCAATAAACATAGAGGTATAAGGATGTGAGTCTCTCTAAGGAGTGGGTGCTTCACCATATTTACTCTGATTTGGCTAAAATAGGCTAAGCGTAAAGTCACACCGGGAGTGTTATTTCAGGCTAAGTCGTTGGGCTTAAAGTTGGTCATAAAGAACTCTATGCATCCTCAAGAAATTTTCAGGCTGCCACCAGTGTTTTTTTGGGTGAAATTGAACATTGACGGACGCTGTTTAGGTAATCCTGGCAAAGCAGGAGTTGGTGGGGGTGTTCAGCAATGAGTCAACAACTGTGGTTTTTAATTTCAGAATTTATTTGGATGTGAAAACCAACTTTGAAACTGAACTGGATTGAATTGGGCAAAGTGGTTGGGTTGAGTGCGATTTAGTGGTAGTTGTGGTTCTCATTCAGCAAATGAGGATCCCCAGGTATATCTTAAGCGATGAAGAGGTATGCAGACTTTTTTAGCAACTATAGATTGGAAGACCTCGCATTGCTATATGGAAACTAATATAGAAGCTGATTGTGACATTTGACATTTGGCTATTAATTATACAAAAGTCACAATTAAAACCCAACAAGGAATTGAACTTGATGAAACCCCTCAAATTTCTCCCAATCATCTCTCCTCTTTTCTTGAAGCTTAATTTTAGGAATTTATTAGATTCAGTTCCTAATTGAATTTTAATTCTGACAGTTGGATTATTAACTGCCACGTCTCACAATCTTATATATGAAATACAAGGAATTCCAGTGGATGGAAATTGTAGAGTATTCGTTATAGTCATTACATGGTTCAAGGGGTAATTTCATCCTATTAAATTCAAAATTTGAATTCTATAAAAGGTCTTTTAAATCCAATCATTAAGTTGTGACTTAAACATAATTTTGACACATTAGTTACGTAACACACATTTTGGTCCATAATAAGTGACTCAAACATAGAACACTCTAAATTTATTCATTTATCCCTTAATCTTTCTCAAAGGCTGTAAAGTAATGTTTTAGTACTATTTGCTTGTCTTTAGGTAAAAAAAAATCCCCCTAATTCAATGTATTTATGTTGTTTCTCATTGTTTATGGGTGTTGAAGTCATATATAAGTTACAAAGGGGAAGAAAAAAAAGAATGAGAAGGAAGAAACTTCGAGCTTTTAGAGTTCTAAATAGAAAGTCATATTTTGATATCAAAAGGACAACAATGTCCCCATTGGGGATGATGCTTCTCCGCCTTTTCAAGAAAAACATTTTCTTAGTGAGACTAGTTAAAGCAGGTTCAAGCAGGTTCAAGAGTGTGTCAAAGCACTGGTTCGTTTAAAAATAAATAAAAATAAAACAGATAGAATTATACATGACTTAGGGTGTTTCTATTCCCATACACCCGTTTAACTTCAATGTTGCTGACTTTTCTCTTTTTTTTTTTTTTTTTTTTTTTTTTACCCACAGCCTTAAATCATGTATCAATTAAAACTAGCTAATACAAAATAAGTACCTCAAACAGGTAAAAAATAGCAGCCGAAGAAAAGGAAAAATACTATTAAAAAAGAAGTCCACCCCAACCAAGCACTAATTAATGAAGGGATGTGAATATTTTTAGCTGAAGCAACGTGGCAATTCCTGGGATAATTCATGCACTTAAGGGTATTGTCACATAATTAAGTCAAGTGGAAAGCCCAGATATAATAATCTTCACTATACTATACCATAAGTGTTTTTTATCAACAAAATTGAAATTTCCACATAAGAACTTGTGAAGCTGCAAGTAGCCTCTGCAGTCTGCAGTCAAACAAAGATATTGCCCTATTTCGTTGACTGTATCGATCTACCAGCCTCTTTTGACTGGACTTCAGAAAAACAATAAACAATGACAGTAGGGTCACCTTGCCAACATATCAAGGAAGTCATCTGATCTTCTGAACAGGTTAAGATAAGGCGGCCATGACTTGGTTGTAGAATCATATTGTTCTCCTTGTCTTGTCTGTACAACACATGTTAAATTGTAGATTAATGAGACGAAGTCGCGTTATTGTTAAAGAAATGGTTGTATTTGTCAAAGCTTCAAACCATCCTTTCATTATAAATACCCAAGCGTTGGGTCTTCTACTTCATCATCGCTTGCTGTTGGGTTTTCATCTTCATTCGTCTTTCCTGTCTTTCAGAGTACTTCTCTTGTGATCACCTCATAGCAAAGTAATGGGTTCTGTTAGAGACATCTATCAAGCTCAGCATGCCGAGGGTCCAGCAACCGTGCTGGCTATTGGTACTGCAAATCCATCAAACACCATGTACCAGACTGATTTCCCAGATTTCTATTTCAGAACCACCAAGAGTGAAGACAAGGTTGAGTTGAAGGAGAAGTTCAAACGTATCTGTAAGTACCATCATTTCCTTCCCTTGTCTTCTTCAGATTATGGCAAAGCCGATAGTTTTGTATATAATTAATTTTCGGTTTTCTAAAAATGATGAGACTTTTGATGTTGTTGATACAGGTAAGAGTTCCACAATTATAAAACGCCACACTTTCCTCAGTGATGAAATAATTGCAGAGAATCCTTCACTCTATGATCCAACAGCTCCATCCCTTGACACACGCCAAGATATTATGGTGACTGAGGTACCTAAGCTGGCCATGGAAGCAGCAACCAAAGCTATCAACGAGTGGGGGCAGCCAAAATCAATGATTACTCACATTGTATTCACTACCATTTCTGGCGTTGATGCACCGGGTGTTGATTTCCAGCTCATCAAACTTCTTGGCCTTTCCCCAACTGTTCGCCGTGTGATGATGTATCATCTTGGATGCTATGGTGGTGGCTCGGTGCTTCGTGTTGCCAAAGATCTTGCAGAGAATAACAAAGGGGCTCGTGTACTTGTTGTTTGCTCAGAGCTGAACTCCATTAGTGGCTTCAAAGGACCCGATGAGACAGACTTACATGCCCTACTAGGGATGGCGATTTTTGCAGATGGTGCTGCAGCTTTGGTAGTTGGTGCTGACCCTGATACCTCAGTCGAACGTCCATTATTCCAACTCATCTCAGCAGGGACCCGAATTCTACCAGATTCAGAAGAAATGGTGGCAGGTCACTTGCGCCAAACAGGTCTTGCAATCAGTTTAACCAAGGATGTCGCTAGAACTATTGCTGCTAATATTGGGAAATGTTTGGAGGAAGCATTCAGCAAAGTTGGCATTACTGATTGGAACTCTATTTTTTGGGTAAGCCACCCCGGTGGCCCTGCAATATTGGACCTCGTCCAGAAGACACTTGGATTGAAAGAAGACAAGCTAAAAGCATCAAGGAAAATATTGAGTGAATATGGTAACATGTCTAGCCCCACAGTATTGTTTATCATGAATGAGATGAGAAAGAGATCCATGGAGGAAGGAAAAGCTACAACTGGTGATGGCTTTGAATGGGGTGTGTTATTAGGGTTTGGACCAGGTCTCACAATTGAATCAGTTGTATTGCGTAGCATCCCTACAACTTTAAGTAAGTGAGTTAGCATTCTTAAGTTTAGTAGAAATCTCAAGCTATGTTTATATGTTTAATCATTCATCACCTTTGCATTACTTTTTTTTTTTTTTCTTCCTATATTGTGCTCAATAAGAGCTCTTTCCTGGACAAAGTCAATGACCTCTTTTCAGAATTTATGTATTTGTAATTTTCTTCCTCCTTGAGATTCAATAAAGTACATCAGGCATTCGTTCAAAAATACTTTGAAAAATGGAGAGAATGTATCACAATTTGAATAAGGAAAAAAATTTGTCAGAACATGAGTTGTGGAACAATTTTTCGACACTTTCAAGTTTAAATTTCCGAAAAGAAAAAAAAAAAGAGGGAGAAGAAGAAGAAGAAAAAAAGAGATTTCTATAGGTTCTTGCCAGCCCATCCTCTATTTTTTTTCCTTCTATTTCCGTCTACCTTTCAAAGCCTTTTTTCCCTTTGAAATTTTGAACACTGATTCCATGTGAATTCTTATTTTCCATTTTAAAGGGCTATGTGTAGTTAATTCTTAAATTTTCACCTCATAAACTAAACTCATTTTACAAAAATTAACACTTCTTTTAACAACCATTTCGTCAAAATTCATTAAATAACCCCCCCCCTAAAAAAAATAAAGGGAAAGAGGATCGCAAAGACAAAAGGATAGTCGGCATAATATTTTCTGAACTTATTTTGAACTATACTAGAGAAGTCAAAATTTCTGAATCATCTCAACGCTATGCTGGTCATGTTTTATTCTTTGATCTTTGAGAATGATGCATGGTCCATTTTCATGTCAAAGGGTGCTATTGCGCTTCACCTAATAAAAGGTTACTTCTTTGTGATCAAGGTTTAAAGTATCGTTGTTGACTATTATATCAGTCAAGATGATTTTAAGAAATGTATCATCTTGTACCGAGTATTTTATTGTACTGCTCAACATATTCTAGTGCAATTCAATATGTGCCCTTTTGTCATTTTCCATCTTTTATCTGATTCTCTTCATTTATTTCTAGGGTTTCAGAGTTGTTTTCATTTTTCATTTTATAAGGGCTATTTGTAAAACTTACATTTATTTTTTCAATCTATTAAAAGTAAGCATTTTGCATACCTAGCCTTTAGATGACATTGACCAAAATAAATATCCAGTTTCTTTTCTTTCTTTCTTTCTTTTTCTTTTCTTTTCTTCTTCTTCTTCTTCTTCTTTTTTCCTTTTTTTTTTAATAAACTGATTTTATTCATTGAAGTAAGTTGAAAAAAATAATAAAATACAAGTTGATTTCCTTCAAATATGGAGTGGAAATAAAATACAATGTTTTATTACAAACTCTAAAATATGGAGAATTGCTCAAGTAATTTTATTAGTGCAGTGTGATGGTTAACTTTCCTTGTCCCCTAATTCCTATGAAGGAATTTGAAGGTGTACCAAAGCACTAATCATTAAATAAAAAATTTAAAAAAAAAAAAAAAAAGAAGAAGAAACAGATAGAATTAGACATGATTTGCATTGTTTCTGTTCCCAAAAAATTATAGAAAAAAAAAAAAAAAGAAGAGGAAAAAAGGAAAAAGAAGATATAAGAACATTACCATAAAACCCCTTTTACTTCCATGTTTGCGGACTTTACCCAAAAAAATGCATATATTTTACCCACAGCCTTAAATCATGTATCAATTAAAACTAGCTAATACAAAATAAATGCCTCAAACAGGTAAAAATGTCAGCCGAAGAAAAGGAAAAATACTATTAAAAAAGAAGTTCACCCCAACCAATGAAGCACTAATTAATGAAGGTATATGAATATTTTTAGCTGAAGCAACGTGACAATTCCTGGGATAATTCATGCACTTAAGGGTATCGTCACATAATTAAGTCAAGTGGAAAGCCCAGATACAATAATCTTCAGTATACCAAACCATAAGTGTTTTTTATCAACAAAATTGAAATTTCCGCATAAGAAGACATCGATCCTTGTGAAGCTGCATGCATGGTAGCGTCTGCAGTCAAACAAAGATATTGCCCTATTTCGTTGACTGTATCGATCTACCAGCCTCTTTTGACTGGACTTCAGAAAAACAATAACAGTAGGGTCACCTTGCCAACATATCAAGGAAGTCATCTGATCTTCTGAACAGGTTAAGATAAGGCGGCCATGACTTGGTTGTAGAATTATATTGTTCTCCTTGTCTTTCTGTACAACACATGTTAAATTATAGATTAACGAGATGAAGTCGCGTTATAGTTAAAGAAATGGTTGTATTTGTCAAAGCTTCAAACCATCCTTTCATTATAAATACCCAAGCGTTGGGTCTTCTACTTCATCATCGCCGCTGGCTTTTGGGTTTTCATCTTCATTCGTCTTTCCTGTCTTTCAGAGTACTTCTCTTGTGATCACCTCACATCAAAGTAATGGATTCTGTTGGAGACATCTATCAAGCTCAGCATGCCGAGGGTCCAGCAACCGTGCTGGCTATTGGTACTGCAAATCCATCAAACACCATGTACCAGACTGATTTCCCAGATTTCTATTTCAGAACCACCAAGAGTGAAGACAAGGTTGAGTTGAAGGAGAAGTTCAAACGTATCTGTAAGTACCATCATTTCCTACCCCTGTCTTCTTCAGATTATGGCAAAGCCGATAGTTTTGTATAGACTTAATTTTTGGTTTTCTAAAAATGATGAGACTTTTGATGTTGTTGATACAGGTAAGAGTTCCACAATTATAAAACGCCACACTTTCCTCAGTGATGAAATTATCGCAGAGAATCCTTCACTCTATGATCCAACAGCTCCATCCCTTGACACACGCCAAGATATTATGGTGACTGAGGTACCTAAGCTGGCCATGGAAGCGGCAACCAAAGCTATCAACGAGTGGGGGCAGCCAAAATCAAAGATTACTCACATTGTATTCACTACCATTTCTGGGGTTGATGCACCGGGTGTTGATTTTCAGCTCATTAAACTTCTTGGCCTTTCCCCAACTGTTCGGCGTGTGATGATGTATCACCTTGGATGCTATGGTGGTGGTTCGGTGCTTCGTGTAGCCAAAGATCTTGCAGAGAATAACAAAGGGGCTCGTGTACTCGTTGTTTGCTCAGAGTTGAACTCCATTAGTGGCTTCAAAGGACCCGATGAGACTGACTTACATGCCCTACTAGGGATGGCCATTTTTGCAGATGGTGCTGCAGCTTTGGTAGTTGGTGCTGACCCTGATACCTCAATCGAACGTCCATTATTCCAACTCATCTCAGCTGGGACCCGAATTCTTCCGTTCGAAGAAATGGTGGCAGGTCACTTGCGCCAAACAGGTCTTGCAATTAGTTTAACCAAGGATGTCGCTAGAACTATTGCTGCGAATATTGGGAAATGTTTGGAGGAAGCATTCAGCAAAGTAGGCATCACTGATTGGAACTCTATTTTCTGGGTTAGTCATCCTGGTGGACCTGCAATTTTGGACTTGGTCGAAAAAACACTCGGCTTGAAGGAAGATAAATTGAAAGCATCAAGGAAAGTGTTGAGCGAATACGGAAATATGTCTAGCCCAACAGTACTATTCATCATGGATGAGATGAGAAAGAAATCCATGAAAGAAGGGAAAGCCACAACAGGTGATGGTTTTGAATGGGGTGTGTTATTAGGGTTTGGACCAGGTCTTACAATAGAATCTATTGTTCTGCGTAGCATCCCTGCAACCTCAACTCCTTGACTTGGCAATGAATGATTGAAATGTATAGAAACTTTGGTTTCTAGTTATACCTTCATGGTTTTATTTTTTTAATTTTATGTAATTTTATTAAATGTTGCTATCTAAGTACTTTGTAAAGACATAATCAAAATAGATTAAAATAAAAGAAAAGGCATGTTACCATACTTCAGCCCATTTTGTATTTTTGTTACTCTCCGAATCATTTTATGTGCTTCTGGTTTCAAAATCTGGTCCTCACCACAGATCTAATTATGAGTACATCTACTAGATTCTGAAGTATAAGCCCTTATATTAGGTTTTGTTTACTAATTTTGGTCCCTATTTTTAACTCTTAAACCAGAATATTGCTCTCCTGTTTAGATCTGACTATTTCTCTAAAGTTTGGATTCGTTGATTTTGTGAAAAACCCTATCTTATATTTGATGCTTTTGTGAAAACCCTTAGACTTTCTAGGTTTCAAGCACTGGTTTACCTTTGGTGGGAAGCTCAATCTGACAATGATAAATCGATGCTTTATTGGTTTTGGGTCTTGAGTTCAGAGTGTGATTATTCTTTATCTCAGTGGTTACTCTTCTTCTTCTTTCTTGTTCGAATTCCTATCTATTTTGTTTCTCTTTTACTTTTTGTTTTCTGCGTGATTCTTCTGCTCGAACTGAAGTATGCCTTGTACCCTCCCCTTTAAACCCTTTTAGAGACCTATCTATGAACAACATTGATGGGGACATTCAATTTTCAATCTCTAAGTTGAAACAAATTAGAAAGCCTATAAGTTTCACATTTTCAATACTAGGTTGTTGGTTTGCTAGTCCTCCCTGCAATATCTATATTTGATCTATGTTTCAGGATTTTGAAAAATAATCAGTTGATAGGCCCCATTCTGTTAACCTTGTCTCATATTCCAAGCCTGAAAATCTTGTAATTAAGTTGATTCTCATGGCATCTTTTTCTCCTTTTATTTCCGTTTCAAGTATATATGGATGAGAGTCATGAATTCCATTGCCATGCACTGTTCAGAGATCTAGCCAGAATAACTTGACCGGTGAAATTGTACCTAGATTTATCTACTAGAATGAAATGTTACAGTATATATCTTCGAGTATCTTAAGTTAGCATTAGGGAGATTCCTGTGGGGAAAACATTCAAAGGCCTTACTAGCAGTAACTTTTTTTACTTTTAAATTTCGCATTCATATTAAACAATTTTTTTCTTTCCTTAGTGTCATTTCAGATATACTGGAGCCCAAACTTTCATAATTAGTGACGGTTATAACCATTGCCCAAACTTGCATCTTTCACCACAGTTATTTCCGTCGCCCAAATATTCATTTTTTGTGACGGTCGTAACCATTGCCAAAAATGTTTTCCCAGTGAGTACCAAAAAATTGTCGCCCATTTTTTGCGACAGTGGTATAGACGACAGAATGGAAAGTGTAGTGCTTTATTTTGAGCAACTATTTTCGTCTTTTGGCGACATTTTTGCACCATCACAAAAAACAACTTTTTCAAATTATGATTATCGTTCAAGTGCAGATATTTTTTTCCTTTGGAAAAATTCTAGGGACACCCAAAAATGAATAGCGAAAAGCATAGACACCCCATAACATGTCAACTTGGTAAACACACTCCAAAATGTCTCTTAAATTTGCATAATGGAACAAATTCCGTTAAGTTATGATTGCATTATCTCTTAATTCCTAAGTTGCTCTTATTGTCTTGTGAATTTACAATATTGTCCTTAACCTTGGATTTTTATGTATTCATTTCTGAACATGTTTAAAGTATTCCACAATACGATGATTTGATATATTCTCGTGATAATTTTACTTGTATGTCACTCATCTTAAATGAAATGATCATCCCAAGCAATATTAGTCTTATATGTTTCCATATTGGATACAAATAATATGATATATCTATGTACATCTCTCTTTTCCTAAAGGGCACATATTGAATTGCACTAGAATATGTTGAGCAGTACAATAAAATACTCGGTACAAGATGATACGTTTCTTAAAATCATCTGACTGATATAATAGTCAACAACGATACTTTAAACCTTGATCACAAAGAAGTAACCTCTTATTAGGTGAAGCGCAACAGCACCCTTTGACATGAAAAGCATCATTCTCAAAGATCAAAGAATAAAATATGACCAGCATAGCGTTGAGATGATTCAGAAATTTCAACTTCTCTAGTATAGTTCAAACCAAGTTCAGAAAATATTATGCCGACTATCCTTTTGTCTTTGTGATCCTCTTTCCCTTTATTTTTATTTTTTTTTGGGGGGGGGGGGATTTAATGAATTTTGATGAAATGGATGTTAAAAGAAGTGTTAATTTTTGTAAAATGAGTTTAATTTATGCAGTGAAAATTTAAGAATTAACTACACATAGCCCTTTAAAATGGAAAATAAGAATTCGCATGGAATCAGTGTTCAAAATTTCAAAGGGAAAAAAGGCTTTGAAAGATAGACGGAAATAGAAGGAAAAAGAAATAGAGAATGTGCTGGCAAGAACCTATAGAATCTCTTTTTCTTTTTCTTCTTCGTCTTCTCCTTCTTCTTTTTTTTTTTTTTTTTTTTTTGGAAATTTAAACTTGAAAGCCTCGAAAAATTGCACCACAACTCATGTTTTGACAAATTTTTTTCCTTATTCAAATTGTAATACATTCTCTCCATTTTTCAAAGTATTTTTGAACGAATGCTTGGTGTACTTTATTGAATCTCAAGGAGGAAGAAAATTACAAATATATAAATTATGAAAAGAGGTCATTGACTTTGTCCTCGAAAGAGCTCTTACTGAGCACAATATAGAAAAAAAAAAAAAAGTAATGCAAAGGTGATGAATGATTAAACATTAAGCTATAAACATAGCCTGAGATTTCTACTAAACTTAAGAATGCTAACTCACTTACTTAAAGTTGTAGGGATGCTGCGCAATACAACTGATTCAATTGTGAGACCTGGTCCAAACCCTAATAACACACCCCATTCAAAGCCGTCACCAGTTGTAGCTTTCCCTTCCTCCATGGACCTCTTTCTCATCTCATTCATGATAAACAATACTGTGGGGCTAGACATGTTACCATATTCACTCAATATTTTCCTTGATGCTTTTAGCTTGTCTTCTTTCAATCCAAGTGTCTTCTGGACGAGGTCCAATATTGCAGGGCCACCGGGGTGGCTTACCCAGAAAATGGAGTTCCAATCAGTAATGCCTACATTGCTGAATGCTTCTTCCAAACATTTCCCAATATTAGCAGCAATAGTTCTAGCTACATCCTTGGTTAAACTGATTGCAAGACCTGTTTGGCGCAAGTGACCTGCCACCATTTCTTCTGAATCTGGAAGAATTCGGGTCCCTGCTGAGATGAGTTGGAATAATGGATGTTCGATTGAGGTATCAGGGTCAGCACCAACTACCAAAGCTGCAGCACCATCTGCAAAAATTGCCATCCCTAGTAGGGCATGTAAGTCTGTCTCATCGGGTCCTTTGAAGCCACTAATGGAGTTCAACTCTGAGCAAACAACGAGTACACGAGCCCCTTTGTTATTCTCTGCAAGATCTTTGGCTACACGGAGCACTGAGCCACCACCATAGCATCCTAAATGGTACATCATCACACGTCGAACAGTTGGGGAAAGGCCAAGGAGTTTGATAAGCTGGAAGTCAACACCCGGTGCATCGACACCAGAAATGGTAGTGAATACGATGTGAGTGATCTTTGATTTTGGCTGCCCCCACTCGTTGATAGCTTTGGTTGCTGCTTCCATGGCCAGCTTAGGTACCTCAGTCACCATAATATCTTGGCGTGCGTCAAGGGATGGAGCTGTTGGATCATAGAGTGAAGGATTCTCTGCGATCATTTCATCACTGAGGAAAGTGTGTCGTTTTATAATTGTCGAACTTTTACCTATTAACAACACAAAAGAAAGGTTATCATTTTTAGAAGATTAAAAAGTCAATTTATACGAGACAATAGGAAGTGCAATCACTGAAAGAAATATGTTATAGGAAACGACAGTACTTACAGATACGTTTGAACTTCTCCTTCAACTCAACCTTGTCTTCACTTTTGGTGGTTCGGAAGTAGAAATCAGGGAAATCAGTCTGGTACATGATGTTGGATGGATTGGCAGTGCCAATAGCCAGCACGGTTGCTGGACCCTCGGCATGCTGAGCTTGATAGATGTCTCCAAGGGAACCCATTGCTTTTTGTTTTGGTTTGCTGTGAATTTTGAATTGATCGATCACAAGAGAACTGTGAAAGACCTGGAAGAAGATCAGAAACAAAAGAGAAAGCGATGATGAAGTAGCAGAGCTATTGCATGGGTATTTATAACGAATGGATGTTTGGATGGATTTCATTAGTAAATTGATTAAATGGTCGCTGTGATGACTTGAGCCAGTTCCTGGATGACTAATTCAATAAAGGCAAATAAGAATGAGATTTTAAAATGGCTAGTCTTCATTAGACTTTGACGGGGTTTCCAAAGCCTATATTAAAAAGAAAAAAAAAATCAATCGAAAGATTGAGATGGAGTCAATAAAAACGGCAAAATCTTTCTTTGACCAGAGAGGTTACTGTGAAAGTTCTTGAGAGCTTACGTAGTTGTTTCATACAGGACAGATAACCCCACGAAAACTTCTGTGGATGAAACACCGAAGAAACAATGAATCTTGATTCTCTCCTGCGTAACACTTCATCTTGACTGAAATTCTTTTTTTTTTTTTACGTCACCTTTCTTTTTTAGAGGTTTTTATATGAATGAGGTGACTTAGCATCTCTCAATGGCAGACCATGAATGGGTCCGTTTCATTTTCATTGAGAAAAGGAGAGATGAAAAATATATCTTAATTAGTAATCCATGGTATGTGGATGAAGGTGATGAAGCATTCTCTAAAATTGTAGTTATTAATTGTTTCCTGAACCGGCTGACAACTCCACGGGATTGAGGACCTATACGAAATTTTGAAATTATTTTCCCACACATTGAAGCGAACTAATTCTAATATCGCCACCTCTATTGGTCAGTCACACACTTGCGGAAAGATTAGATTAAAACAATTTCCCAAACTTCATAAAAGCCTCCAACAATCAATGTAATTAAAAAACGATTTCCCATTACTTCTTGTTTTGCTTTGCTGTGAGGTGATCACAAGAGAACTGTGAAAACCTGGAAAGAAGAATGAAAACACAAGAGCAAGCGATGATATACTAGCGGGGCTAATGCATTGCTGTTTATAATATAAGAATGATTGGATGTATTGGGAAATACATGCATTTCGTCAATAATTATGGAATCGTCTGATTAAATAATCATTTTGAGATGAAGAAATGGTCATTGACTCATTGTGATATGTGCTGCTTTCTGCTGGAAGATCAATTCAATAAAGGCGTACAAGAATAAGTTTTTAAAATCAATGTCAGTGCAAAATTCAATCTTGTCGGTTCTCCAAAGCCTTTTTATCTTTGTGATTTCTTCCTATAGGTTGGTGAGTGAGTTGAAAGTCATTATTATAAAGTCCATGCATATATTTGGAAGTCCAGTCTGTTGGAACGACATTTCTATAATTATTTTATTGCTTGATGGGTGGTGCTTCTCCATCTTTACTTAAGACTGAAAATAATCAGTCAAGAGGGGGAGGGTCAACGAAATATGGCAAAATCAATCCATGATCATGGAGGTTAGTGTTGGTTCATGGAAAGATGTTGCCTAGCCATTTTGAATTATTTGGATTATTTTGAAGAAAATTAGAGGTGAACATGGTCAAGATAAATCCAATACAATTGTAGAAATGTCATTGAACTTTTACAATGGAAAGGATTCTATTTTAAGGGTTACTAAAGGGAATGTGGGAATCAAAATGCTTACAATTGTATCACACCTCCTAAGGAATTAGGGCACAATTAATAGTAACAAGAAATTGTTGGAAATTAAGCTTCCCCTGCTAGTATATAATGCATCCTTTCTCTTTTCTTTCCTCTTTTATATATATTTTTTATTTTATTTTTATTTTGAGTGAAAAAAATAAGATTTTATTGCTATAAGGAGAATAACTAAGCAGCAGATTATTTGAAAAAAATTAGCAGCAAGAGAGAGAGAGAGTTTCAAGTGCAAATGCTCCATGGTCGCGGCTGATCCAACTTGCTTTGAAATGGGAGCCAGCAGGCAATTCCAGTTTTCAATTTTGCTACTAGGGCTCATTCTATTAAGTGTGCATGGAATCCACTACAGAATTATGGTGAGTTTGGTTGTATTGTGTGCAACTACCGTTGTGGGATGAGTGACAATGGTTCCTTGACATGGTGTGATTATTGTAATTAGTAAATTTTTTTGTTCCGCTCTATTAATACAAAAAAAAAAAAACAAACAAACAAACAAACAAAAACAAAACAAAAAAACAAAAAACAAAAACAAAACAAAAACAAAAAAACAAAAAAACATGATTTTATTAAGAACCCAAAACTTTGCATTGTGACATTTATATTTTTGGTTGAAAGATATTATTTCAAAGAAGATATTCCATTATCAGGTGCAAAGGGTATTATAGAGACAAGGTGAAAAAAACTTACAGGGAGGGGAGGTGAGAGTATCTCTCTTTGTCAAAAGAGACCTTTTAAGCTTGGCCTTGGTCTCTCAAAAAACTTTTGAACCTTGGGTATTTCTGTCGTTTTCTTTCAATTTTGTGACTCTTTATCAACATATTTTCCAGATTATTACCCTTTTATTTTTTTTCCCCTTTTTGTCGTTTTCCATCTTTTATCTATTTCTCTTCATTTATTTCTAGGGTTTTAGAGTTGCTTGATGTTTTCATTTTTCATTTCATAAGGGCTATTTGTAAAACTTACATTTTTTTTTTTCAATCTATTAAATGTAAGCATTTTGCATACCTAGCCTTTAGATGACATTGACCAAAATAAATATACAGTTTCTTCTTTCTGTTTTCCTTTTTTAATAAACTGATTTTATTCATTGATGTAAGTTGAAAAAAATAATAAAATACAAGTTGATTTCCTTCAAATATGGACGGGAAAAATAAAAATACAATGTTTTATTACGGAAACTCTAAAAATATGAGAGAAATTAGCATCAAATAATTTTATTAGTGAAGTGTGAATAGGGTTAAGTTTACTTGTCCCCTAATTCCTATGAAAGAATTTGAAGAGTGTACCAAAGCACTAATAATTTAGGGGGAATATATATATATATAAGAACATTACCATAAAACCCCTTTTACTTCAATGTTTGCTGACTTTACCCAAAATTATATATACATTTTGCTGACTTTACCCAAAAAAATGCATATATTTTACCCAAACTAGCTAATACAAAATAAATACCTCAAACAGGTAAAAATAGCAGCCGAAGAAAAGGAAAAATACTATTAAAAAAGAAGTCCACCCCAACCAATAAAGCACTAATAATGAAGGGATGTGAATATGTTTAGCTGAAGCAACGTGACAATTCCTGGGATAATTCATGCACTTAAGGGTATTGTCACATAATTAAGTCAAGTGGAAAGCCCAGATACAATAATCTTCACCATACTATACCTAAGTGTTTTTTAATCAACAAAATTGAAATTTCCACATAAGAACTTGTGAAGCTGCACACTAGCCTCTGCAGTCAAACAAAGATATTGCCCTATTTCGTTGACTGTATCGATCTACCAGCCTCTTTTGACTGGACTTCAGAAAAACAATAACAGTAGGGTCACCTTGCCAACATATCAAGGAAGTCATCAGATCTTCTGAACAGGTTAAGATAAGGCGGCCATGACTTGGTTGTAGAATTATATTGTTCTCCGCCTTGTCTTTCTGTACAACACATGTTAAATTGTAGATTAATGAGATCAAGTCGCGTTATTGTTAAAGAAATGGTTGTATTTGTCAAATCTTCAAACCATCCTTTCATTATAAATACCCAAGCGTTGGGTCTTCTACTTCATCATCGCCGCTTGCTTTTGGGTTTTCATCTAGCTTCATTCGTCTTTCCTGTCTTTCAGAGTACTTCGATCTTGTGATCACCT